>NC_086450.1:12347894-12537894 GCF_028390025.1 Pseudophryne corroboree | reverse complement strand
ACCGTCACAAGGATTGAATCTTGAATATTCTCTATGTTTTGGCAAACGAAAGTTTTTAAAAAATGAAGTGTCAACCGTAATTAAACAGGTCTATAGAAAAACCTATGGTTGAGGGATCTTACACCACTGGAAAATCTACACAAATAACTTAGAATACCCCTGATGAAGTCATTGATGACGAAACGCATTGGCCAACATCCTTACAGGAAACGCAATGTTCTAAAGAATCCTATTGTATAAGCCAAATTAAGATAGAGAAATATCTATCCCAACTGTATCGTTTTATTGCTATAAATGTTTACAACTTTGTAATAAATTGTTATATGTTTTTAAGAAATGTTTTGATTTGATTGTACTCAATGATCAGGTGATAAAGTACAGAACAGCTATCTCCATTACCACTGCAAAGGTTTAAATACTCCTAAAAAAGGTTCAAATTATTAAGACTAGGTGCCCCTTGAGAAACCTTGCTATATCTACTTACTACAGGCCCTCTGTGGTAGAGGATCATTCTCTGGGTCTAGCTGCCGAACTGCTCTCTAAAGGTTCCGATAAACGTGAACCTCAGAGTTTTCACACATAAAGACACCTAAGAGTGAATAAACAAAGAGCGCAGGTAATTGATTATCTTGAGATATAGATATATATCTATATATCTATATCTATATGTGTGTGTGTGTGTGTGTGTAATGTATAGATATATATATATATAGATAGAGATAACATACACACAAACAATTTGTGTGGAGTAGCACCACCTAGTGGACAAAGTTTTAAACAATTAAAGAGAGATTGTGTGATATTACCATATAATAAGTTTTTAACATTGCTGGTCTCAGACATGGGGAAGAACCATAAATAGCCATAAAAGGGGTACGTTAAAGAACCTGTTTTACAGATAACTGGGGAAAAATGAAGGACAATACGCTCAAATAGCAAGTTGGTTAAATACTTTAATTATGAATATTAAATATTTAAAAGGTGTACTGTTCATGATCCAGTAAATGTAAAAGCATTCTATATTATCGCTTCTGAATCATACGAGTCAGTGATTATTGTTGAAGGGAATGATTCGTCTCAGAATAGTAGTAAAACGTCTGTAGAGAAATCGGGGTGGGAGCATTTTGCTTTTTAAACTGATGGAATCTCTCTTTATTCTGTGCTCTGCATTTTAAGGTTCCTGGAGGCTCTGGAGAAATCACTGATGTTGCATCTGGATGGGATGAAACACTCGCATCTTCTGGGAATTGTGTACAGCTTCTGGCTGCTTGGATTTCTGCCTCAGTCTGCAATAAACAGGATCCTAATGGATGAAAGTGTGCTAAGTGAGTGTGTGGCCCAGGTCGTGCTCAGTAGTTCTGTCCTGGTTTTATTTATCTATACATGCAATTGTCTGTGATGTAGCCTGTACAAATCCCGGTAAGTGGCTACACATATTCCCTATGCTGTAACTCTGTACGATACCTTGTGGTCAGTTTGTGCAATCTATAATCTGGATGCTTGTAACTTATTTATCAGTCTGTTCTGTACAGGATGCGGGAAGGGGGGCAACTGACTATCCCTCGTGTCTGTGGGGTATAAATTGCAACTTTTAAATACATTTTAATTGCAGTTTTTAAACAAGTTTACTTAACATTGTCCTGTGCCGCTGACGTTCTTTAGCGATACGAAGATAACGGTGGTTCTCGCTGACAGTAGAACAGAATTATAACTTCTGCGTGTGATGAAAGACCTACAGCAGCTACCGGTGGAGTTCACGGGATGGCGTCACTCTGCTGACATTCAGAATGTCACAACCATAATGGCAGCATCAAAATGTTGACGGTTTTGTCATTGTTTATATTTTGACCTGTGACATGTCGACATTCTGCAGGCTTGGAGGGGAAGGTTAAGGTAATGCTGTTGGAGGGTTCGGGTCTAGGTTGCGGGAGGGTTCGGGTTAGACACTAGAGGGCAGGCTAGGGTCTGGGGTGGGAGGGTCACACGTTGCCCCCTCTCTCCATTACATTAATGATGGACGGCGATAAATAAATATAAACAAAGTAAAAAAGTAACTTCCAAAATGCTAATGTATTTTAAAATGAGTTATTGTAACCCTGATCCTCTGCTCCATTGCGGGGAGAATTCTGCATTTTATGTGCAAGTCCACAGTTGCACAGTGTTGATGATTTTGCAACACACATAGAAACCAATAGCAGCACGGATGGTGTAGTGGTCAGCATTACTGCCTCACAGCACTGAGTTCTTGAGTTCGATTCCCACCAGGGCCCTAACTGTGTGGAGTTTGTATATTCTCCCCGTACTTGTGTGGGGTTACTCAGAGTACTCCGGTTTCTTCCCACAATTCAAAAATATACTGGTATGTTAATTGGCACAAAATTAACCCTAGCGTGAATGTGTGTGTGTGTACATGTGATAGGGAATATAGATTGTAAGCTCCACTGGGGCAGGGACAGATGTGAATGGGCAAATATTCTCTATACAGCGCTGCAGAATATGTGTGCGCTGTATAAATAACTGGTAATAAATAATAATAAATAAATAATGTCTCATTTCTTGCCTTACGAGTGTGGGGGACTTTACAGCCAGTTGATGTAAAGCCGCCAGGGCAGTCAGAAGTGTCTGATGGGTGCAGCTGCGGGGAGCTGATGGCAGTCAGGATGCATGTTCTCGTCGCTGGCCGCAGTTCGTCCGTAGTGCGATGACAATCAGCTGACTGGGCCACTTGTTGTGCTGCGTAATAAACTGCTGTATAATGGAGGAAGGACACGAGCTGATTTTGGCTCCTGCGTCTTCACTTATTAAAACATAACATTCAATATTCTGTTCTCAATCTAGCTACAAGTGTAAGTGGACGCGGTACCCACGCGTGATGTTGTATTTTTCCGTTTTCTTCTCTTGTATTTTTTTTTTCTTTCTTTTTAGGCAATCAATTTTTATTTAATAAAGCTCGGCTTTGATATAGAGAGGCACATGTGAATTGTATAGTTATTTGGAATCTTTCCATTGTATTTTCTCAGGCACGGAGAGCGAAAGAACAATGTGGAACCACATTAAAACGAGCTGGATGTTGGACACGTCTCAGGAACGAGCTTCGCTGCCGAGTTTGATAAAGGCTCCAGTGATGGGCGCGACTTCCATCCAACGCTTCCACACTTATCTGCAAGACTATATAGGAGAACCAAACTTGTACCAGTACAGCATGCAGATCCCCGGCAGCTACTACATTGGTATATACCACTAAGAATGTTTACATTTTAATGATACGTGAGCTTCCAGGGACCTGGGGTGTTCAGTTACCTGGCGGAGTCTCCAAAGGATTCCAAAACGATTATAGAAGTGCTGACGCAGACGCATTCTAGGTGTAGGATTTTTATAGTCAAAGTGGGATAACAAAATGATGCTTCTGTATCAGACAAGAGAAGCGCAGTCTATAAATCTTACAACGTTTAATCTGCAAATAACAGAACACACTTAATATAAATCACATGGCGGTGTATGAAAAGGACTACCATTGAGGACCATAATAGCAGGCAGTAATTTATCTCTACAATACACTTAAATGGTCAACTACGTTTATGAAGATCACAGTACAAGTTATATTATAACCTATATAGCCAGTTGGCATAATATACAACTAGATATATTTCAGTGTTGTCTCATGATAGTAGAGACTAGACCTTAATGCTGGCAGCTGGAACTAGTGGAGAGACACTTTTGCTCAGTTAGTGTGTATGCTACACTGTGTTATTCAAGGCTTCGTAGGGATTGGTAAACATTAGGTGTAATCCAAGCATTCAAGGAAATTACTGTTTTTGATTGGTTTACACATTGCTTGCACTCCATTATGAAGATATTCCTTCCAAGGGGATTATTTACTAAGATTCGTGTTCCTGCCAAATTGGTGGGAGTTTAAACCCGAATTTTATCGGCTGTATGTTTCTGCAACTTTTTGAAATTATTTTCGGTAATTTACTAAGATGCCGAGTTTTAGTTTTTCGTATTTTCCGATGTTGATGTGATTCGTATTGTCAGGCAGTGTTTTACGGGAGGGATTAGTATAATACTGATGGATATAACACAACAAAGCCCGGCCGGATCAGTGAGATCTGTGCAGGGCTTAAATGTTTACAGTCTTTTCATACTGTACACAATGAAGTGTGAAAAAATTTGCGTGGGGTCCCCCCTCCTAAGCATAACCAGCCTTGGGCTCTTTGAGCTGGTCCTGGTTGTTTAAAAACCGGGGGGGAAATGACTGGGGTCTCCCCGTATTTAGACAACCAGCACCGGCTCCTGGGCCGGCCCTGGTTTCAAAAATACGGGGGACAAAAGACGTAGGTGTCCCCCGTATTTTTAAAACCAGCTTTTAAAACCAGCACCGGGCTCCACTAGCCTGAGAGATAATGCCACAACTGGGGGACACTTTTATATAGGTCCCTGCGGCCGTGGCAGTACCCCCCCACCCCAACTAGTCACCCCTGTCCGGGGTTCCCTGGAGGAGTGGGGACCCCTTAAATCAAAGGGTTCCCACCCCTCCAGGCACCCAAGGACCAGGGGTGAAGCCCGGTGGCTGTCTCCTCCCCCCCCCCCCACACACACACCCCTCCCAAGCCTTCCCCGCTTGCTAGTACTTGGAGAACCACAAGTACCAGCATGTGGGGAATTAACGGGCCCGCTGGTACCTGTAGTTCTACAACAAAAGAAATACCCAAATAAAAACAATACACACACATACCGTGACAGTATAACTTTAATTAACATACATGCACACTCACACATACTTACCTAGTGTCCCACGGAGCCCCTTGGTCCCCTTGTCAAGTAGATTCCAGAAGGAAAGCTGGGAAAACAAAAAAGCCTGTTTTCCAGTGATGATCGGTCCTCTTCGTTCCATGTAGAATCCACAAGGTTAAAAAAAACAAAAATGAAAAAAGAAACCATGAAACCCCTTTTCCCGAATGCCGTGACCCCCCCGTGACTGCTTTTATTTGGGTATTTCTTTTGTTGTAGAACTACAGGTACCAGCGGGCCCGTTAATTCGCTGCATGCTGGTACTTGTGGTTCTCCAAGTACCAGCAAGCGGGGAAGACTTGCTTTGACTTGTAGTTCTACAACAACAGACAATATTCTTTCTCTAACGTCCTAGTGGATGCTGGGACTCCGTCAGGACCATGGGGAATAGCGGGCTCCGCAGGAGACAGGGCACATCTAAAAAAGCTTTTAGGTCACATGGTGCGTACTGGCTCCTCCCCCTATGACCCTCCTCCAAGCCTCAGTTAGGTTTTTGTGCCCGTCCGAGAGGGTGCAATCTAGGTGGCTCTCCTAAAGAGCTGTTTAGAAAAGTTTTTTTTTAGGTTTCAATCTCAGTGATTCCTGCTGGCAACAGGATCACTGCATCGAGGGACTTAGGGGAGAGATTTCCAACTCACCTGCGTGCAGGATGGATTGGAGTCTTAGGCTACTGGACACTTAGCTCCAGAGGGAGTCGGAACACAGGTCAGCCTGGGGTTCGTCCCGGAGCCGCGCCGCCGATCCCCCTTACAGACGCTGAAGAGACGGCAGAACGGAGGTCCGGAAAGCAGGCGGCAGAAGACTCCTCAGTCTTCTTGAAGGTAGCGCACAGCACGGCAGCTGTGCGCCATTGTTGTCACACGGCTCACTGACTCAGTCACGGAGGGTGCAGGGCGCTGCTGGGGGCGCCCTGGGCAGCAATATAATTACCTTTAGTGGCAAAATAAATACATCACATATAGCCATTAAGGCTATATGTATGTATTTTAACCCAGGCCAGTTTCTTAAAAACCGGGGAAAAGCCCGCCGAAAAAGGGGCGGAGTTTATTCTCCTCAGCACTCAGCGCCATTTTCCTGCTCAGCTCCGCTGGTGAGGAAGGCTCCCAGGTCTCTCCCCTGCACTGCACTACAGAAACAGGGTAACAAAGAGAAGGGGGGCATAAATTGGCGATATTTATATATTAAGAGCGCATATATAGTAAACAACACCTTCTAGGGTTGTTTATATACATTTATAGCGCTTTTGGTGTGTGCTGGCAAACTCTCCCTCTGTCTCCCCAAAGGGCTAGGGGGTCCTGTCTTCGATTAGAGCATTCCCTGTGTGGCTGCTGTGTGTCGGTACGTGTGTGTCGACATGTATGAGGACGATGTTGGTGTGGAGGCAGAGCAATTGCCGATGATGGTAATGTCACCCCCTAGGGAGTCGACACCGGAATGGATGGCTTTAGTTATGGAATTACGTGATAATGTCAGCACATTACAAAAGTCAGTTGACGAAATAAGACGCCCGGCTAACCAGTTAGTACCGGTTCAGGCGTCTCAGACACCGTCAGGGGCTGTAAAACGTCCTTTACCTCAGTCAGTCGACACGGGTACCGACACAGATGAATCTAGTGTCGACGGTGAAGAAACAAACGTATTTTCCAATAGGGCCACACGTTATATGATCACGGCAATGAAGGAGGCTTTGCAGATCTCTGATACTGCTGGTACCTCAAAAAGGGGTATTATGTGGGGGGTGAAAAAACTACCTGTATTTTTTCCAGAATCAGAGGAATTGAATGACGTGTGTGATGAAGCGTGGGTTAACCCCGATAGAAAACTGCTAATTTCCAAGAAGTTATTGGCATTATACCCTTTCCCACCAGAGGTTAGGGCGCGCTGGGAAAAACCCCCTAGGGTGGATAAGGCGCTCACACGTTTATCAAAGCAAGTGGCGTTGCCGTCTCCTGATACGGCCGCCCTCAAGGATCCAGCAGATAGGAGGCTGGAAACTACACTGAAGAGTATATACACACATACTGGTGTTATACTGCGACCGGCAATAGCCTCAGCCTGGATGTGCAGTGCTGGGGTAGTGTGGTTGGATTCTCTGACTGAAAATATTGATACCCTGGATAGGGACAGTATTTTATTGACTCTAGAGCAATTAAAGGATGCTTTCCTTTATATGCGAGATGCTCAGAGGGATGTTTGTACTCTAGCATCAAGAGTAAGCGCGATGTCCATATCTGCCAGAAGAAGTTTATGGACGCGACAGTGGTCAGGTGATGCGGATTCCAAGAGGCATATGGAAGTATTGCCATATAAAGGAGAGGAATTGTTTGGGGTCGGTCTTTCGGACCTGGTGGCCACGGCAACTGCCGGCAAATCCACTTTTTTACCTCAGACCCCCTCCCAACAGAAAAAGACACCGTCTTTTCAGCCGCAGTCCTTTCGCTCCTATAAAAAGCGACCAAAAGGACAGTCTTATCTGCCGCGAGGCAGAGGAAAGGGTAAGAAAGGGCAGCAAGCAGCCCCTGCCCAGGAACAGAAGCCCGCCCCGGCTTCTACAAAGCCATCAGCATGACGCTGGGGCTTTACAAGCGGACTCAGGAACGGTGGGGGGTCGACTCAAGATTTTCAGCAATCAATGGGTTCACTCACAAGTGGACCCGTGGGTCCTGCAGATAGTATCTCAGGGTTACATGCTGGAGTTCGAAAGGTCTCCCCCTCGCCGGTTCCTAAAGTCTGCTTTACCAACGTCTCCCTCAGAAAGGACGTCGGTTTTGGAAGCCATTCACAAGCTGTATTCTCAGCAGGTGATAGTGTGGAATAATACCCCTTTCCCTGTTGTAGGAGGGGTACCTTGACTATTTGTGGTACCGAAACCGGACGGTTCGGTAAGGCCTATTCTAAATCTGAAATCCTTGAACCTGTACATAAAGAAATTCAAGTTCAAGATGGAGTCACTCAGAGCAGTGATAGCGAATCTGGAAGAAGGAGACTTCATGGTGTCCTTGGACATAAAAGATGCTTATCTACATGTCCCGATTTACCCCTCACACCAAGGGTATCTCAGGTTCGTGATACAAGACTGTCATTATCAGTTTCAAACGCTGCCGTTTGGGTTGTCCACGGCCCCTCGGGTCTTTACCAAGGTAATGACCGAAATGATGGTTCTTCTACGAAGAAAAGGCGTATTAATTATCCCTTACTTGGACGATCTCCTGATAAGGGCAAAGTCCAGAGAACAGCTGGAAGTCGGTGTAGCGCTAACACAAGTAGTGCTTCAGCAACACGGGTGGATTCTAAATCTTCCAAAATCTCAATTGACCCCGACAACACATCTGCTGTTCCTGGGCATGATTCTGGACACGGTTCAGAAAAAGGTATTTCTCCCGGAAGAGAAAGCAAGGGAGTTATCCGAACTTGTCAAGAACCTCCTAAAACCAGGAACTGTGTCAGTACATCAATGCACAAGAGTCCTGGGAAAGATGGTGGCTTCGTACGAAGCGATTCCATTCGGCAGATTCCATGCACGAACATTTCAGTGGGATCTGCTGGACAAATGGTCCGGATCGCATCTGCACATGCATCAGCGGATAACACTGTCACCGAGAACAAGGTTGTCTCTCCTGTGGTGGTTGCAGACTGCCCATCTGTTAGTGGGCCGCAGATTCGGCATACAGGACTGGGTCCTGGTGACTACGGATGCCAGCCTACGAGGTTGGGGAGCAGTCACAAAGGGAAGAAACTTCCAGGGCGTGTGGTCAAACCTGGAGACGTCTCTTCACATAAATATACTGGAGCTAAGAGCGATCTACAATGCTCTAAGCCTGGCAAAATCGCTGCTTCAGGGTCAGCCGGTGTTGATCCAGTCCGACAACATCACGGCAGTCGCCCACGTAAACCGACAAGGCGGCACGAGAAGCAGGAGTGCAATGGCAGAAGCTGCAAGGATTCTGCGCTGGGCGGAGAATCATGTCGTAGCACTGTCAGCAGTGTTCATCCCGGGAGTGGACAACTGGGAAGCAGATTTCCTCAGCAGACACGACCTTCACCCGGGAGAGTGGGGACTTCATCCAGAAGTTTTCCACATGATTGTGAACCGTTGGGAAAAACCAAAGGTGGACATGATGGCGTCTCGCCTCAACAAAAAATTGGACAGGTATTGCGCCAGGTCAAGAGACCCTCAGGCAATAGCTGTGGACGCTCTGGTAACACCGTGGGTGTACCAGTCAGTGTATGTGTTCCCTCCTCTGCCTGAGAATTATACGGAAAAGAGGAGTAAGAACAATACTGGTAGCTCCGGACTGGCCAAGAAGAACTTGGTATCCGGAACTTCAAGAGATGCTCACGGAGGATCCGTGGCCTCTACCTCTAAGAAGGGATCTGCTTCAGCAGGGACCTTGTATGTTCCAAGACTTACCGCGGCTGCGTTTGACGGCATGGCGGTTGAACGCCGGATTCTAAAAGAGAAGGGCATTCCTGAGGAAGTTATTCCTACTTTAATTAAAGCCAGGAAAGAAGTGACCGCACAACATTATCACCGCATTTGGAGAAAATATGTTGCGTGGTGTGAGGCCAAGAAGGCTCCAACGGAAGAATTTCAATTGGGTCGATTCTTACATTTCCTGCAAGCAGGATTGTCTATGGGCCTCAAATTGGGGTCCATTAAAGTTCAAATTTCGGCCTTATCAATTTTCTTCCAGAAGGAATTGGCGTCAGTGCCTGAAGTACAAACTTTTGTCAAAGGTGTACTACATATACAACCCCCAATAGTGCCTCCAGTGGCACCGTGGGATTTGAACGTGGTTCTAAATTTTCTCAAATCTCATTGGTTTGAGCCTTTAAAATCGGTAGATTTAAAATACCTTACATGGAAGGTAACCATGCTGTTGGCCCTGGCTTCAGCCAGGAGAGTTTCGGAGTTGGCAGCTTTGTCATACAAAAGCCCATATCTGATATTCCATTCGGACAGGGCAGAATTGAGGACACGTCCTCAATTTCTCCCTAAGGTGGTTTCGGCATTTCACTTGAACCAGCCTATTGTGGTGCCTGCGGCTACTAGCGACTTGGAGGACTCCAAGTTACTGGACGTTGTCAGAGCATTAAAAATATATATTTCAAGGACAGCTGGAGTCAGAAAATCTGACTCGTTGTTTACATTGTATGCACCCAACAAGTTGGGTGCTCCTGCGTCTAAACAGACGATTGCACGTTGGATATGTAGTACAATCCAACTTGCACATTCTGTGGCAGGCCTGCCACAGCCTAAATCTGTAAAGGCCCATTCCACAAGGAAAGTGGGCTCATCCTGGGCGGCTGCCCGAGGAGTCTCGGCATTACAACTTTGCCGAGCAGCTACGTGGTCAGGGGAGAACACGTTTGTAAAATTTTACAAATTTGATACTCTGGCTAAGGAGGACCTGGAGTTCTCTCATTCGGTGCTGCAGAGTCATCCGCACTCTCCCGCCCGTTTGGGAGCTTTGGTATAATCCCCATGGTCCTGACGGAGTCCCAGCATCCACTAGGACGTTAGAGAAAATAAGAATTTACTTACCGATAATTCTATTTCTCATAGTCCGTAGTGGATGCTGGGCGCCCATCCCAAGTGCGGATTGTCTGCAATGCTTGTACATAGTTATTGTTACAAAAATCGGGTTATTACTGTTGTTGTGAGCCATCTGTTCAGAGGCTACTTCGTTTGTGTTATCATACTGTTAACTGGGTTCAGATCACAAGTTGTACGGTGTGATTGGTGTGGCTGGTATGAGTCTTACCCGGGATTCAAGATCCTTCCTTATTGTGTACGCTCGTCCGGGCACAGTACCTAACTGAGGCTTGGAGGAGGGTCATAGGGGGAGGAGCCAGTACGCACCATGTGACCTAAAAGCTTTTTTAGATGTGCCCTGTCTCCTGCGGAGCCCGCTATTCCCCATGGTCCTGACGGAGTCCCAGCATCCACTACGGACTATGAGAAATAGAATTATCGGTAAGTAAATTCTTATTTTTTTTACACAGACTATCAGCCCCCCATCCAACGCCCAGGGATGGGGGGGACAGCCTCGGGCTTCACCCCTGGTCCTTGGGTGCCTGGAGGGGGTGACCCCTTGATTTAAGGGGTCCCTACTCCTCTATGGAACCCCGGCCAGGGGTGACCAGTTGGAGGTGGAAGGGGTAATGCCACTGCCGCAGGGACCAGTATAAAAGTGTCCCCCGACTGTGGAGCCCGGTGCTGGTTTTAAAAATACGGGGGACCCCTACGTCTTTTGTTCCCCGTATTTTTGGAACCAGGGCCGTCCCAAGAGCCCAGTGCTGGTTGTCTAAATACCGGGGGACCACAGTCATTTTCCCCCCGGTATTTAAACAGCCAGGACCGGCTCAAAGAGCCCGGGGCTGGTTATGCTTAGGAGGGGGGACCCCACGCAATTTTTTTTTTTCTCCAGATTTTTAACTCTTTTAGACCCCTTGCCACAGATAGGCATGCACGGATCAGTGAGATCCGTGCATGCCTATCTGAACACGCCAGCAAAAAGCAGGTCTATTTTAAAATGCTTCTTTTTAACGATTTCTATGCTTTCCCGGCAGTGTTTGGCTATTGTCGGCAGTTAGTGTGAATACGAATTATTAGTTAATTACTGAGTTGTATCAAGTAACAGCCGTGTTTGACCGATGGTGTATTCATTCGTATTTGTAAACTCAGCCGGGGGGAAAAAATCCGAATAGCCCCAACACTGACGAGATTTGTGTTTAGTAAATTCCCGAGATGACACTTAGTAAAAAATAAATAAAAAACTCGGACAAAATCAGGACCTTAGTAAATATATATCCCCAAGTGTATCAATAATGGGAAACCCAACTGGCTATAGTATATTGTATGTAGGGATGCCATAGCGTGCTTCTAGCTCAATCCCAGCAATCTCTATTACCTCTCAGCAGCTGGGTCCCCTATATGGCAGCCTGCGAGAGGAGAGACGAGCAGGGTCCTCCGATTTTATGTACCTCACAGGGTTTTTGATTCACGTCTGACCTCCATCAAACCGGTGACCTTATAATACACGCCGGACTCCTTTGGTAAAAGACCATCAATGCCTTTCACTGCCTATAGATGTGTCCCTCCTACGTCCAGCATCAATACGGCACGCACCGCGAGATGCCTGGCGTAAGTGAGCCGCCGGGGCCCATGCAGCTCTGCTAACGTTGCGACTTAGTCACAATACAATGCGACTAGGACATACGAGGAGATTGTGTTGATTTAATTTAGTAAACGACACTTGTATATTGTGTGTGAGTCTGTATACGGAACAGAACTGTATTGTTGCACTTCGTATGTAGATTGAGAGTTGCACACAGATATACAGTGCCATATATCGCATTACTCAGCGCAGTCTCCTCGTGTGTCCTAGTCATACTGCGTTTTCGGTTCGACGCTAGAAGATTCTCACGCAGCCTGGCGTGCCAAGAGGGGCTGTTTGGCGTGACTGCAGCAAAGCTGTATGACGACACTTCTGCAAGTTCTAAATCAGCTTCCTCAGATCTCCACATTCAGACATTAACTTACACTGGGAATCCTCTGCTTCTCCTGTCTCTGGTGTTCTGTACGCTGTCACCCTAAAGCTATAGGGCCAAATACAATAACTCACGATTTGTGGGAGCAGGTGCGATTTCAGCAAAATAGCAATTCATGTGACGGCGTAACCAATCTGGTTTTCCTTATAAACTAATTGCCAGTTTAATGACCATTGCACCGACTCCAGCAAATCGCAGGCTGTTAGATTCCGCACATAGAGATTCATCACTGAAAATGCTGCTTCTCTGTATTGCAGTGCTCCGCACACACTGCTGGTTGGCACCCGTAGCGCAGCATGAACGTCGGTGAATGTGGTTTGTAGTGAAAGTATTACAGGGTTTCCCACTCTTGGTCTCCTCGGTGGGCAGACAGGACCTAGTGATTGCATATAGATCCTATAAGCGGGGAGATTGGATTCATGTAAAGCAGAGTGTGAGTGATGTGACTTCTCTGACTCTTGCAGACTTTGTACTGGCTTGGGACACAGAACAGAAGAAGTTGGTCCCAGTAGACAGCCTACAGACCAGCGACCGTTCCCAAAATACTGTAAGGTAAGAAAGCGTATCGCTATCCCACCTAGCCCTCACATAGAGGAGCGGACGGTTTTATTTCACAGTTCACTGCCTTGTGCAACGTTTGTATATTACTTCATAGTTTCTAATTAGATCTGCTAGTGTATTAAAATTGCGTGATTATATCTGCCGCCTGGCGCTGAGGAGCAGTTGTGGCGTCATTTTAAATCCAAGAAAATAAATGTATATATTTATGGCACGTGTTTATGTATTTATAAGATCGCTCTTATAAGATACAGTACACCTCTATGCCAGCATGCTAATACAATGATCTAATCAGCCAAGTGTGTGACAGCTACTCCGTATATAGGCATGGCCAAGAGGCTAAGTTGTTGTTGTTCAGAACAAACACCAGAGGGTTGCTCCAGGTGGGGTGGTTTGAGTATCTCAGAAGTTTCGCACACTAGTCTCTAAAGTTCTGTGGGCAACCGCACAGCGTCAGTCAGAGGTGTGGCCAGACTCGCTCGCAGAATGGTGGTAGACCAGTGCTGAAGCGCACGTCATGTAATAATCCTCTGTCCTCAATTGCACCGCTCACGACCTAGAATTAAGCCGTCTCTGGAAGCAGCTCCTGTACAAGGATAATTTGTCAGGAGCTTCATGTATTGGGTTCCCATATGGAGCCGCCACCCAAGCCTCAATGGCAAAAGTCTGCTTGAGTGGGGTAATGCACACCGGAGTGGTGGAAATGCGTTCTCAGGAGTGACCAATCGCGTTTCACCATCTAGCAGTCAGACTGGTAAATCTGCAAGGATAACGCTCCGTGTCTGAATGCACACTGCGAACTAACATTTGCTGGACGAGGAATGATAACTGGGGCTGCTTTTTGGTCCAGGCACCATGTAAAGCGCAATAGAATATGCTGGTGAGATATAAGTAAATGTTAATAATCAAATCCGTTCCGGTGAGGGGTTTTCTTAATCCTACAGAACACCGTGGCATTTGCTTCCGTCGCCGAATGTCTGTCATTGGTTTTCTTGTCTCAAGAGTCAGCCAAGGGCAGGAAAGGTAGCGCTACATGGACGGGTTCCCGGGCTCTGCTGTTGGATCTCCGATGATTGACGGTCGTCAGATTAATCACTTAATAAAACACAATGTGGCTGCAGCATTTTATGCACCGTTCTGTGGTTACTCTCCTGAAAATAATCACCCAGTGTGCTGCAGAGACTCTCCTGCCCCGAGCCCGGGAGGAGAGTGTTGTATCACTGACCTTGTTATACAGTGTGGAGTGATGTGTTGTCAATGTGATTACATTGTATGATTGACGGAGATCATCGTACTACAGAGTACAAAGGACAATTGCTTGGGTAAAAAAAACGGAAGAAACTGCTATTGGAAGATTAATCTTGAAATTCACAAAAAATCGCCTGTGTAGCCGTGTTTTACTAAATGGGTGTAAAGGTACAATGGGGTATATTTACTAAGATTCGTAATTGTCGAGATTTGGAGGGAGAATAAATACGAATGACATCGAATGTGTGAATTTGCAACTTTTTGAATTTTTTACGCCTCATTTACTATGCTGTCGTATTCTGCATTTTCGTGTTTTCCGATGTCGATGTCATTCAGAATTTCGGGCAGTGTTTTACGGGAGTGATTAGTAAAACACTGCCGAATTTAACACGATGAATCCCGGCCGGGTCTGTGAGATCCGTGCAGGGCTTCATTGTGTACCTTAAAAGAAGTGTATAAAGTGTTAAAAATCCTGAAAAAATTTGCGTGGGGTCCCCCCTCCTAAGCATAACCAGCCTCGGGCTCTTTGAGCCGGTCCTGGTTGTAAAAATACGGGGGGGGGAAATTGACAGGGGTTTCCCCATATTTTAACAACCAGCACCGGGCTCTGCGCCTGGTCCTGGTGCAAAAAATACGGGGGACAAAAAAACGTAGGGGTCCCCTGTATTTTTAACACCAACACCGGGCTCCACTAGTCAGGGAGATAATGCCACAGCCGGGGGACACTTTTATATTGGTCCCTGCGGCCCTGGCATTAAATCACCAACTAGTCACCCCTGGCCGGGGTACCCTGGAGGAGTGGGGACCCCTTAAATCCAGGGGTTTCCCCCTCCAGCCACCCAAGGACCAGGGGTGAAGCCCGAGGCTGTCTCTCCCCCCGTCCCCCCCCCTTCCCAATCCAAGGGCTGCGGATGGGAGGCTGATAGCCTTTTGTGTAAAAAAAAAAAGAATATTGTTTTTTTGTAGCAGAACTACAAGTCTTAGCAAGCCTACCCCGCAAGCTGGTATTTGGAGAACCACAAGTACCAGCATGCCCGGGGGAAACGGGCCCGCTGGTACCTACAAATAAAATTCCCAAATAAAAACAAAACACACACACCGTGATAGTAAAATTTTATTAAACATACATGCACACTTACTTACATACATACATACATACATACATACATACATACATACATACTTACCTATGTTGACACAAAGCACTCGGTCCTCTTGTCCAGTAGAATCCCGGGGTACCTGTAAATAAAATTATACTTACAAAAAATCCGGTGTAGATCGGTCCTCTTCTTAACAGTTATAATCCAGGGACTTGGTAAAAAAAAATAAACCGAAATACCCGAACCACGCACTGAAAGGGGATCCATGTTTACACATGGATCCCCTTTCCCCGACTGCGCACTGTAGATACAATGTAGCGCAGAGGCGCACCATTATATCCAATGGTGGGAACTTTGCGGTCTGCCATAGACCGCGAGGTTAAGTGGGGTCACTCTTGTTGTTAGCCCCACTTAACCTCGCGGTCTACCGCAGACCGCAAAGTTCCCACTATTGGATACAATGTAGCGCCTCTGCGCTACATTGTATCTACAGTACGCAGCCTGACTGACCGTTCAGGAGCACACAGCCAATCAGGAGAGTGCCATGACGTGGCGCTCCCTGATTGGCTGAAGGGACACTCTTTGACAGCAGTCACGGGGGGTCCCGCCAGTCGGCCTTTCAGTGCGTGGTTCGGGTATTTCGGTTTATTGTTTTTAACAAGTACGTGGATTATAACTGTTAAGAAGAGGACCGATCTACACCGGATTTTTTGTAAATTTTATTTACAGGTACCCCGGGATTCTACTGGACAAGGGGACCGACTGCTTCGTGTCAACATAGGTAGGTAAGTAAGTATGTGTGTATGTAAGTGTGCATGTATGTTTAATAAAATTTTACTATCACGGTGTGTGTTTTGTTTTTATTTGGGTATTTTTTTGGTAGTAGAACTACAGGTACCAGCGGGCCCATTTTTCCCCTGCATGCTGGTACTTGTGGTTCTCCAAGTACCAGCTTGCGGGGGAGGCTTGCTAAGACTTGTAGTTCTGCTACACAAAACAATATTCTTTTTTTTTTTTTTACACAAAAGGCTATCAGCCTCCCATCTGCCGCCCTTGGATTGGGGGGGGGGGTGTAACAGCCTCGGGCTTCACCCCTGGTCCTTGGGTGGCTGGAGGGGGTGGGGGGGCCTCCAGGGTACCCCGGCCAGGGGTGACTAGTTGCCCGGCTGTGGCATTATCTCCCTGACTAGTGGAGCCCGGTGCTGGTGTTAAAAATACGAAGGGACCCCTACGTTTTTTGTCCCCCGTATTTTTTGGACCAGGCGCAGAGCCTGGTGCTGGTTGTTAAAATATGGGGGAACCCCTGTCAATTTCCCCCCCCGTATTTTTACAACCAGGACCGGCTCAAAGAGCCCGAGGCTGGTTATGCTTAGGAGGGGGGACCCCACGCAAAAAAAATATTCAGATTTTTAACTATTTCACACCCCTCCCACTGATAGGCATGCACGGATCCCACGGATCCGTGCATGCCTATCAGAATACGGTAAAAAAAAGCAGGTCTATTTGAAAACTGCTTTTTTTTTTAACGATTTGTCCTTTTTCATGGCAGTGTTTGGCTATTGCTGGCAGTGATTGTGAATTCGAATTTTTAGTTAATTACCGAGTTGTATAAAATAACAGGCGTGTTTGACCGATGGTGTATTCATTTGTATTTTTTTTCTTTGCCTTCAAAAAAAATACGAATGCCCTCATCACTGCCGAGATTTGACTTTAGTAAATTCCCGGGATGACACTTTTGTGTTTTTTCATCAAATCGGTTAAAATCGGAAGCTTAGTAACTATATCCCATTGTCTGATCCGTTTTTTTCTCTGACGTCCTAGTGGATGCTGGGAACTCCGAAAGGACCATGGGGAATAGACGGGCTCCGCAGGAGACTGGGCACTCTAAAAGAAAGATTAGGTACTATCTGGTGTGCACTGGCTCCTCCCTCTATGCCCCTCCTCCAGACCTCAGTTAGAATCTGTGCCCGGCCAGAGCTGGGTGCTCCTAGTGGGCTCTCCTGAGCTTGCTAGAAAGAAAGTATTTGTTAGGTTTTTTATTTTCAGTGAGATCTGCTGGCAACAGACTCACTGCTACGAGGGACTGAGGGGAGAGAAGCAAACCTACCTGCTTGCAGCTAGCTTGTGCTTCTTAGGCTACTGGACACCATTAGCTCCAGAGGGTTCGAACACAGGGCCTGACCTCGATCGTCCGTTCCCGGAGCCGCGCCGCCGTCCCCCTTGCAGAGCCAGAAGACAGAAGAACAGTTGAAATCGGCGGCAGAAGACTCCTCTCTTCATTAAGGTAGCGCACAGCACTGCAGCTGTGCGCCATTGCTCCCACAGCACACCACACACTCCGGTCACTGTAGGGTGCAGGGCGCTGGGGAAGGGGCGCCTTGGGCAGCAATTATAATACCTTTTGGCACAAATTACACACACAATACAGTCTAGCACTGTATATGTGTGCAAACCCCCGCCATTAAGTCACACAAAACGCGGGACAGAAGCCCGCCGCTGAGGGGGCGGGGCCTTCTTCCTCAGCACATCAGCGCTATTTTCCTTCACAGCTCCGCTGGAAGCACGCTCCCCAGGCTCTCCCCTGCAGTATCCAGGTACAAGACGGGTTAAAAAGAGAGGGGGGGCACATAAATTTAGGCACAAATCGATACAAACAAGCAGCTATTGGGAAAATCACTTATTAGCAGTGTAAATCCCTGTGTTATATAGCGCTGTGGTGTGTGCTGGCATACACACTCTCTCTGTCTCCCCAAAGGACTTTGTGCGGTCCTGTCCTCAGTCTGAGCATTCCCTGTGTGTGTGTGGTGTGTCGGTACGGCTGTGTCGACATGTTTGATGAGGAGGGTTACGTGGAGGCGGAGCAGGGGCAGATACATGTGGTGTCGCCCCCGACGGGGCTGACACCTGATTGGATGGATATGTGGAAGGTCTTAACCGACAGTGTCATCTCCTTACATAAAAGGTTTGATGACGCAGCAGCCTTGGGACAGCCGGGGTCTCAGCCCGCGCCTGCCCAGGCGACTCAGAAGCCGTCAGGGGCTCATAAACGCCCGCTAGCTCTGATGGTAGACACAGATGTCGACACGGAGTCTGACTCCAGTGTAGATGAGGATGAGACAAATGTACAGTCTACAAAAGCCATCCGATGCATGATTACTGCAATGAAAGATGTATTGCACATTTCTGATATTAACCCGGTTACCACCAAAAGGGTATTATGTTTGGGGAGAAAAAGCAGCCAGTGACTTTTCCCCCATCTGATGAATTAAATGATTTGTGTGAAGAAGCGTGGAGTTCCCCTGATAAGAAACTAGTGATTTCTAAGAGGTTACTGATGGCGTACCCTTTCCCGCCAACGGATAGGTTACGTTGGGAAACATCCCCTAGGGTGGACAAGGCGCTAACACGCTTATCTAAAAGGGTGGCACTGCCGTCTCAGGATACGGCCGCCCTAAAGGATCCTGCGGATAGAAAGCAGGAAGCTATCCTGAAGTCTGTGTTTACACACTCTGGTACTCTACTGAGACCTGCTATTGCTTCAGCCTGGATGTGTAGTGCTGCAGCAGCATGGACTTATACCCTGTCAGACAACATTGATTCCCTCGACAGGGATACTATTTTGCTAACCATAGAACATATAAAAGACGTCGTCTTATATATGCGGGATGCACAGAGGGATATTTGCCTGCTGGCATCTAGAATTAATGCAATGTCCATTTCTGCCAGGAGAGTATTATGGACTCGGCAGTGGACAGGAGATGCTGATTCTAAAAAAACACATGGAGGTTTTGCCTTATAAGGGTGAGGAACTATTTGGGGAAGGTCTCTCGGACCTCGTATCCACAGCAACTGCTGGGAAGTCGACTTTTTTTGCCTCAGGTTCGCTCACAGCCTAAGAAAGCACTGTATTATCAAATGCAGTCCTTTCGGCCTCAGAAAGGCAAGCGGGTCAGAGGAGCATCCTTTCTGGCCAGAGGCAAGGGTAGAGGAAAGAAGCTGCACCAGGCAGCCAGTTCCCAGGAACAAAAATCCTCCCCTGCTTCCACTAAGTCCACCGCATGACGTTGGGGCTCCACAGGCGGAGCCAGGTGCGGTGGGGGCGCATCTCCGAAACTTCAGCAATCAGTGGGTTCGCTCACAAGTGGATCTATGGGCTGTACAAATTGTATCTCAGGAATACAAGCTGGAGTTCGAGGCGACTCCCCCTCGCCGTTACCTCAAATCAGCCTTGCCAGCTGCTCCCAGGGAAAGGGAGGTAGTACTGGCGGCAATTCACAAGCTGTACCTCCAGCAGGTGATAATCAAGGTCCCCCTCCTTCAACAGGGACGGGGTTACTATTCCACAATGTTTGTGGTACCGAAACCGGACGGTTCGGTGAGACCCATCCTGAATTTAAAATCCTTGAACACTTATATAAAGAAGTTCAAGTTCAAAATGGAATCGCTCAGGGCGGTTATTGCAAGCCTGGAAGAGGGGGATTTTATGGTGTCGCTGGACATCAAGGATGCTTACTTGCATGTCCCCATTTTCCCACCTCACCAGGAGTACCTCAGGTTTGTGGTACAGGACTGTCATTACCAATTCCAGACGTTGCCGTTTGGTCTCTCCACGGCTCCGAGACTATTTACCAAGGTAATGGCCGAAATGATGATACTCCTTCGAAGAAAGGGAGTTATAATTATCCCGTACTTGGACGATCTCCTCATAAAGGCGAGGTCCAAAGAGCAGTTGTTGGTCAGCGTAGCACTCTCTCAGGAAATGTTGCAACAGCACGGCTGGATTCTGAATATCCCAAAGTTGCAGCTGATCCCTACCGACGCGTCTGCTTTTCCTGGGAATGATTCTGGACATAGAACAGAAGAAGGTTTTTCTCCCAGAGGAGAAGGCCCAGGAATTGTCATCTCTGGTCAGGGACCTCCTGAAACCAAAACAGGTGTCAGTGCATCACTGCACGCGAGTCCTGGGAAAGATGGTGGCTTCTTACAAAGCAATTCCCTTCGGCAGGTTCCATGCAAGGATCTTTCAGTGGGATCTGTTGGACAAATGGTCCGGATCGCATCTTCAGATGCATTGGTTGATCACCCTGTCCCCAAGGGCCAGGGTGTCTCTGCTGTGGTGGCTGCAGAGTGCTCATCTTCTCGAGGGACGCAGGTTCGGCATACAGGACTGGATCCTGGTGACCACGGATGCAACCCTCCGAGGATGGGGGGCAGTCACTCAGGGAGGAAACTTCCAAGGACAGTGGTCAAGTCTGGAGACTTCTTTACACATAAATATATTGGAACTAAGGGCCATCTACAACGCCCTGAGTCAAGCAGAGCCCCTGCTTCAAAACCAATCTGTACTGATTCAGTCAGACAACATCACGGCGGTCGCCCATGTAAACCGCCAGGGCGGCACGAGAAGCAGGATGGCAATGGCAGAAGCCACAAGGATTCTTCGATGGGCGGAGAATCACGTGCTAGCACTGTCAGCAGTGTTCATTCCGGGAGTGGACAACTGGAAAGCAGACTTCCTCAGCAGGCACGACCTCCACCCGGGAGAGTGGGGACTTCATCAAGAAGTCTTCACACAGATTGTAAACCGTTGGGAACTGCCACAGGTGGACATGATGGAGTCCCGCCTCAACAAAAAGCTAAAAAAATATTGCGCCAGGTCACGGGACCCTCAGGCGATAGCTGTGGACGCACTAGTGACACCGTGGGTGTACCAGTCGGTTTATGTGTTCCCTCCTCTTCCTCTCATACCCAAGGTACTGAGGATAGTAAGAAAGAGAGGAGTAAGAACTATACTCATCGTTCCGGATTGGCCAAGAAGAACTTGGTACCCAGAACTACAAGAAATTATCTCAGAGGACCCATGGCCTCTGCCTCTCAGACAGGACCTGTTACAGCAGGGGCCCTGTCTGTTCCAAGACTTACCGCGGCTGCGTTTGACGGCATGGCGGTTGAACGCCGGATCCTAGCGGAAAAGGGCATTCCGGATGACGTTATTCCTACGCTGATAAAGGCTAGGAAAGACGTGACAGCAAAACATTATCACCGTATATGGCGAAAATGTGTTGCTTGGTGTGAGGCCAGGAAGGCCCCTACAGAGGAATTCCAGCTGGGTCGATTCCTGCACTTCCTACAGTCAGGAGTGACTATGGGCCTAAAATTAGGATCCATAAAGGCCCAGATTTCGGCCCTATCTATTTTCTTTCAAAAAGAACTGGCTTCACTGCCTGAAGTTCAGACGTTTGTTAAGGGAGTGCTGCATATTCAGCCCCCTTTTGTGCCTCCAGTGGCACCTTGGGATCTTAACGTTATGTTGGATTTCCTGAAATCACACTGGTTTGAGCCACTTAAGACCGTGGAGCTAAAGTATCTCACGTGGAAGGTGGTCATGCTGTTGGCCTTGGGTTCAGCTAGGCGTGTGTCAGAATTGGCGGCTTTGTCATGTAAAAGCCCGTATCTGATCTTCCATATGGACAGGGCAGAATTGAGGACTCGTCCCCAATTTCTCCCAAAGGTGGTATCAGCGTTTCATTTGAACCAACCTATTGTGGTGCCTGCGGCTACTCGGGACTTGGAGGCTTCCAAGTTGCTGGATGTAGTCAGGGCTTTGAAAATCTATGTAGCCAGGACGGCTGGAGTCAGGAAAACTGACTCGCTGTTTATCCTGCATGCACCCAACAAACTGGGTGCTCCGGCTTCAAAGCAAACTATTGCGCGCTGGATCTGTAACACGATTCAGCAAGCTCATTCTGCGGCAGGGTTACCGCATCCTAAATCGGTAAAAGCCCATTCCACAAGGAAGGTGGGCTCTTCTTGGGCGGCTGCCCGAGGGGTCTTGGCTTTACAGCTTTGCCGAGCTGCTACTTTGTCGGGTTCAAACACATTTGCTAAGTTCTACAAGTTTGATACCCTGGCTGAGGGAGGACCTTGCCTTTGCTCATTCGGTGCTGCAGAGTCATCCGCACTCTCCCGCCCGTTTGGGAGCTTTGGTATAATCCCCATGGTCCTTACGGAGTTCCCAGCATCCACTAGGACGTCGGAGAAAATAAGAATTTACTCACCGGTAATTCTATTTCTCGTAGTCCGTAGTGGATGCTGGGCGCCCGTCCCAAGTGCGGACTCTCTGCAATACATGTATATAGTTATTGCTTAACTAAAGGGTTATTGTTATGAGCCATCTGTTACTGAGGCTCAGCTGTTGTTCATACTGTTAACTGGGTATAGTTATCACAAGTTATACGGTGTGATTGGTGTGGCTGGTATGAGTCTTGCCCTGGATTCCAAATCCTTTCCTTGTTGTGTCAGCTCTTCCGGGCACAGTTTCCTTAACTGAGGTCTGGAGGAGGGGCATAGAGAGAGGAGCCAGTGCACACCAGATAGTACCTAATCTTTCTTTTAGAGTGCCCAGTCTCCTGCGGAGCCCGTCTATTCCCCATGGTCCTTACGGAGTACCCAGCATCCACTACGGACTACGAGAAATAGAATTACCGGTGAGTAAATTCTTATTATTTCTTTCTGCTCCTGTGAGCTCCACCTTCGGCTGTGTCCACACTTACTGCGCTTCCGTACGCCATATAACACGAGGCATTGATCCGCCAAGAGCGTACCACATTTTTATGTTGACTTTGCATCTTTGTCACTAAGCAGCAGACGGTGTACTAGAGACGCGGGGCTGCACAGGAATTAGTCTTACACGCGTGCAAAGTCGCAGATGAAGCAGAATGGAACGTTGTGTGAAAAGACACAGCCGCTCTCATCCCGGCGCTTTTTATAAGGATCCAGGCTCTGTCGCACACAGATGTACAAACGTCACGCACACCGTTGATCGGTGCAAGCTAGCAGTTTGGTTGTGTCGCTTCTGTGTGTTTCAATTAAGCAAATAAGATGCACATTTTAGGGTAAATGTAATAGGTGCAGGACTTTGGGTGAGAATGCCCGTGTGTTTTTTAAAGCGGCAATCGTTTACAAACAGGGCCTGATGCGCAGAGAGGGGGCTATATGGTGCGACTGTAGCCGCAGTGATAAAGGACACATCTGTATATGGCATGGTGCACTTGTGGCTCATAGTACATGTGGGAGAAAAAATCCTTTCCTCCATTTGCCCGGAAGATACCACATTAGTGTGGTAAAGTTTCACTGTGCATCACCAAGTAACCAGCAGCCCAAGTCCCCTCGTGTCCCTTATATATGTGTCCTTATACATGTAGCCCTGCTACGCCACACAGAGCAAGAAGCCTGGTGTGAGTGAGCCGCCAGATCCCGTGCAACTCCCAACGCCCGGGAGTCTCTCAAAACTGCTGCTTAGTTACAACCATGTGGTTAGGACGCATCGGGAGACTGCTGAGTAATGTGATATAGAGCACTTGTATATTGTGTGTGACGGAGTCTGTATACGGAGCAGAACAGGAAAAATACATTGTAGCACTGCGTATACAGATTCAGAGACTCGGTAGAACACAGACACACAAGTGTCCTATCACATGACTTGGTGCTGTCCTCTCGTGCATCCTAGATGCATTGCGTGCGACACAGACACCTTTTCGGCAAAAGAGACTCCTGACGCTAGAAGATTCTCTCGGGCCCTGGCGTGCCATGAGGGGCTGTTTGGCGCAACTGCAGCAAAGATATATACGAGGACACATCTGTCTGTCTTTGTGAAGGTACGGGTTTTGTGGGAGTTGTTGGTTGAGCCGCCAGTGCATGTACAGTAGATGATCCGTCCTTATAGGAGGACTCTAACGTCTCATGGTTTCAGTGCGGCTGGTTCTGCTGTGCGTCACATGCTGCCCAGAAATCCCTGTCCTGCACTGAGCGTACTTAGGGGTGAAACACTCTCTCTATAGGGTCACATTTCCCTAATATCATTTATTGTCCTGTTTGCCTGATAGTAACTCACTGTTTTGTATCTTTTCTGTATTTTACATAGAATTGCTGTACTGTGCTTTCCTAGAAGTGCGTTTACTTTGGGGTCTCTTCATCCAAATGGAAATGTGGCTGCAAAGACCCGGCTGATAAAGTCTCATGGCTTTGATGTTGTGCTGGTGAGTTCCTTCGTTCATCCTCCTTTTCCTCGTCCCCACATAATACACAATGACGCTCAAACGTCTCTTCTTCTAGTAAGTAAAATGCGTTATATAACACCGGCTATTTCCATACTGTCTAAAGGAGAGATTATAATCCAATAAGAGTAACAGTGTTCCCAAACCATATCTGATTTATTAGTGGGAATTCCAAACATGACAATCCCTCTCCTGATGCGTGACGTTGATTCGTTCTCACGCGTTTCACATGGCTGATTTGATAGGCTGTCATAGGCCACTAATACATCATCCCCTGTGTGTCTTAGTGGTGACACTGAGCACACCCGTTGACGGTGTGACGTGGCTCAGCCAGATATGATTATTTTGTGTAATGTATTTGCGGTCAGCACAGGAGTAAGTGGTGGTAGACTGAGGACCTCACTGCGGAGGGGGGTAGAATGGAAGAATTGTGGTAGGGAGTTCAATATAGATTGGATGCGTAATAAGAAACTAGATTCATTGACCTAATGAGGAAACGCGGCAGTCCTTTATATGATCGCCATACGCGGTGTCAGGGAGGTTTGGTTTTCTCTTGGGCAGATGTGATGTGAAAGCCTGTGCTGCCGCCTACTGGTCACCGTGTCCTGGAATTTAGAGAAGATCACTGGTGTGTGTCTTTTTTTTTTTTTATCCCCCCCCCCCCCCCCGTAGGGTCCCCGTTATGTGTGGCATTCTGGCGACAACCAGATGAGCTTCCGCAGCGCTCACCGACTAACCTAACCTTCTCTTTCTAAGATTCCCGTGCACAGGTTTTTCGGGATGCCTGATGAGGAGAAAGTGGCATTTTTGAGGATGAACGTGTTTCGAGAATCTGCTGACAGCACGCATGAAGTTCCGGCAGAATAATACGAGTGGACCCACGTGACACACAATGGATTATGTTATGGACCTAATTTGCTGAATGGAATAAAATCAATTAAAATTTTAAATGCGTCTCCAACTCCTGGCTTTTTAGGATTTGTACACTAGTACATTATTTCTGTACTACAACCCTCCCACCTCATCTCATGTATGTTGGTTACCGAGAAGGAATTCTAGTGTTTTGAAGTGGCAATATACTTTGACACCAGAAGATGGCGCTTACATCGTGCTTTACGTAAAGCTGATGACGTCTGGAAGGAATGTGCCTTATATGGTAGCCTTTTAAATCTGTGAACACAATTGGCTAGAGAGGAGGAGGCCACGTTCTTGGTAGCTGGCTCTGGGGAGGTGCATGCTTTCATATGTTATGACCTGGGAAGCCATGCTTGAAGCATGTGTGACATCTGTACGCCATATATCTGCCTTCTGTCTCTCACTTGTAACTTGGGGGTTTAAGGATTGCAGCCAAAGACTTTCTTATGTAAGATACGTGATGTGTCTGGTTTTACCTTAGGTAAAGCGTAAGATCAGGAACTTGTGGTGGGGATCCGCTGCATGATTTGGGAGTACTGTAAGAGCCCCCGGAATCCTGCATTAACAGTCCCTAGGGGAACAGGAAGCTTGAAGAAAAGGCGCGTCTAGTTATAGGAAAAATGTGTTATGCACAGGTTGTCCCTTCAGCTCTGCTGCTGGCACCGTGAACATTTCTAGAGGTCAGAAGATGTATAGTTGGGATTCTGGCGGTCATGTGACCGACGCCGGAATCCCGACTTAATCCCCTGCTGTAATGACTTAATCCCCTGCTGTATTGTTTTCCCTGCATTGTATTGCAGCTGAGAACAATAGATGAAAGGTTTATGCTAATAAGCCTTGGGGCACCTAGGTGCAGCAGAGACGCCTAGATGAGCAAGGCTCCATCTGTACCTTTCAATTGTGTGGAGGATATAAAAAAAAAAATCCGGACAGTCTGACCGCCTTCTGCAGCCGTTTGTAAAATCGGTACACAAAAAAAATGATCCAGAAAATAAAATCTACCTGCGCTCTGTGTTACCGATATTGTACATGGTACCAGCTGCCTGGCAGTATCTATGCCATATATGTATACAAAGCGCTAAATATAATATACTGCCAATCTGTGTGTCTTGCGACTAAAAACACGGGGACTTCATATATTGAGCAACATATGCTTTTATTTGCTACATGCACAGAGACGGCGGCATATTATGGTTAGCGCTGATAGTTCTACGGTTTTGTATACAAGAAAATGATGACGGAAGACAGACGCCTCCTGCAGGCAAGAGAAGGAAAGCGGAACATGCAGAAAATTGAGGGATTTCTAAAAAATAAAGTGGGTGAGAATCTGGCTGTCGTTCCACCGTTCTACTTTGAGTTGTTTTATTTTTACACACATGCAACTATTTATTTTCTGGTTCCCCTTTTGAATATGAGGGTGGAGACGCCCACTTTAAAGCATCGGTACATGCTGTAATACCACCCTGTGCATTTTTAGATGCCACCATGGAATCCTGCACCAGCCCTCTGTCATATGCAGATTTTCTGTCTGAGTGCGGCCTCCAAAGTGAACGATTGAACGTCCGATTATGGGAAAACCGCAGCGACGCACCTGCGCTTGGCCCATAAGCGGAATCCTCTCCGTGCATCTGTTTAGCCACCTCCCAGTTACCGATCGGGCGCACACAGCGCTTTTCCCAGACCTCTCTGACTCCATCGTAATAGTGCCTTCGTGTACCCGCTGCGTAATGCCTGCGCCGTAAGCGCTTTTAGGGACTTTTGTGATTGCAGAAAATCGCTCAACTCCGGTCACATCAGCATGTGTGCAACTCAGAATCCCGCCCTGAGAACGCAGTCCGTTAATCTACTTTTTATGTGTATTTTTATAAATAAAAAAGCACTGGCGTCATTTACGATTTGTGATGATAGAATAAATTTAGCTTCTCATGTTTAACAAGAAAATCCATTGTGTTCCATCTTGTGATACAGTATCTGTATGCTATATTCCACTGTCGGCCTTAGGGGCAGATATGTGGTGGTATACAGCGGTGCTTCTGTTTTGTCCACACGGTTTATGGCTGCCAGGCACCAGCACTGGTTTCATCTATCACATTGACCATAAATGTAATTCACTTCATTTTTGGACCAGCAGTCTTAGTGGTCAATCCAATTACCTTTTGAAGGGTGCAAAGTGCCGTAGCAACGGCACCTGACCTCGCACCCTTCGCGGGCCGCAAATCAGCCCCAATTCACACAAAACTGCTCAGACCTCCTATGGGGTGGTGATCAGTTTTGTGCAAATTCGTCCCACCGTAAAGTGCAGCTGCGACAATATCACAGCCAATTGGATTGGCCCCTTAGTACCCCAACCACAGTTTGGGACCACTTGTCTGCTGGGTTTCTTGGAACCTGGTATTTACGTGATGTCACCGATATGATTCCTTCTGTCTCTTGGGCAGGCACCATCGTGTTATTAGTGATCTCCAGTCCTTTACCTAAGGTTCCACAGTATATGTATAGTTATATCTTTTACAGTCCAATCAAAATTGTTCTCGTGATGGTTGATGCGTGGGTCAGACTCCTGTTTTGTCTACGGAAGGTTACATTGTATCACCTCACTCACAATCTCATCAATATTATTGTTGGGACTACTGTATATTCTGGCCCCTTTTCTAGTTCTTTTGGGTGTATGTGTATAGATATATAGAAGTACAAATGCGGTACAATTCTAACACTAAAGGGTCTATTTACTAAGCCTTGGATGGAGATAAAGTACCAGCCAATCAGCTCCTAACTGTCATTTCTCTGACGTCCTAGTGGATGTTGGGACTCCGTAAGGACCATGGGGAATAGCGGCTCCGCAGGAGACAGGGCACAAGAATAAAAGCTTTAGGATCAGGTGGTGTGCACTGGCTCCTCCCCCTATGACCCTCCTCCAAGCCTCAGTTAGATTTTTGTGCCCGAACGAGAAGGGTGCAGGCTAGGTGGCTCTCCTGAGCTGCTTAGAATAAAAGTGTATTTTAGGTTTTTTATTTTCAGTGAGTCCTGCTGGCAACAGGCTCACTGCATCGAGGGACTAAGGGGAGAAGAAACGGACTCACCTGCGTGCAGAGTGGATTGGGTTACTTTCTTAGGCTACTGGACATTAACTCCAGAGGGACGATCACAGGTTCAGCCTGGATGGGTCCCGGAGCCGCGCCGCCGGCCCCCTTGCAGAGCCAGAAGAGCGAAGAGGTCCGGTGAAATCGGCGGCAGAAGACGATCCTGTCTTCAGACTAAGGTAGCGCACAGCACCGCAGCTGTGCGCCATTGCTCTCAGCACACTTCACACTCCGGTCACTGAGGGTGCAGGGCGCTGGGGGGGAGCGCCTTGAGACGCAATATAACAGATGATACCTTAGGTTGGCAAAAGAATACATCACATATAGCTCTTGGGCTATATGGATGTATTTTAACCCCTGCCATTTTTACAGAAAAGAGCGGGAGATAAGGACGTCGTGAAGGGGCGGAGCCTATCTCCTCAGCACACAAGCGCCATTTTCCCTCACAGCTCCGCTGGAAGGACGGCTCCCTGACTCTCCCCTGCAGACTTGCTACAGAATCAGGGTAAAAAAGAGAAGGGGGGGCACTATTGGCAGCTAAAAATTATATAAACAGCAGCTATAAGGGAATAACACTTATATAAGGTTATTCCTGTATATATATATATAGCGCTTGGTGTGTGCTGGCAGACTCTCCCTCTGTCTCTCCAAAGGGCTTGTGGGGTCCTGTCCTCTATCAGAGCATTCCCGGTGTGTGTGCTGTGTGTCGGTACGTGTGTGTCGACATGTATGAGGAGGAAAATGATGTGGAGGCGGAGCAATTGCCTGGGTTAGTGATGTCACCCCCTAGGGAGTCGACACCTGACTGGATGATCGTATTTAAAGAATTAAGTGATAATGTCAGCACTTTGCAAAGAACGGTTGATGACATGAGACAGCCGGCAAATCAATTAGTGCCTGTCCAGGCGTCTCAGACACCGTCAGGGGCCCTAAAACGCTTGTTACCTCAGTGGGTCGACACAGACCCAGACACAGATCTGACACTACAAGTACCACAAAGAAGGGTATTATGTGGGGTGTGAAAAAACTACCAATAGTTTTCCCTGAGTCAGATGAGTTAAATGAGGTGTGTGAAAAAGCGTGGGTTTCCCCCGACAAAAAACTGCTAATTTCTAAAAAATTATTGGCACTATATCCTTTCCCGTCAGAGGTTAGGACGCGTTGGGAAACACCCCCTAGGGTAGATAAGGCGCTCACACGTTTATCTAAACAAGTAGCGTTACCGTCTCCTGATACGGCCACCCTCAAAGAACCAGCAGATAGAAGGCTGGAAAATATTCTTAAAAGTATATACACACATACTGGTGTTATACTGCGACCAGCAATCGCTTCAGCCTGGATGTGCAGTGCTGGAGTCGCGTGGTCGGATTCCCTGACTGAAAATATTGATACCCTGGATAGGGACAATATACTGTTAACTATAGAGCATTTGAAGGATGCATTACTATATATGCGTGATGCACAGAGGGATATTTGCACCCTGGCATCAAGAGTAAGTGCTATGTCCATTTCTGCCAGAAGAGCGTTATGGACGCGACAGTGGTCAGGCGATGCGGATCTCACTCGCAAGTGGACCCCTGGATTCTACAGGTAGTATCGCAGGGGTACAAACTGGAATTCGAGGCGTTTCCCCCTCGCCGGTTCCTGAAGTCTGCTCTACCAAAGTCTCCCTCCGACAGGGAGGCAGTTTTGGAAGCCATTCACAAGCTGTATTCCCAGCAGGTGATAATCAAGGTACCCCTCCTGCAACAAGGAAAGGGGTATTATTCCACGCTGTTTGTGGTACCGAAGCCGGACGGCTCGGTGAGACCAATTTTAAATCTGAAATCCTTGAACACTTACATAAAGAGGTTCAAATTCAAGATGGAATCACTCAGAGCGGTGATAGCAAACCTGGAAGAAGGGGACTATATGGTGTCTCTGGACATCAAGGATGCTTATCTCCACGTCCCAATCTACCCGTCTCACCAAGGGTACCTCAGGTTTGTAGTACAAGACTGTCATTATCAGTTTCAGACGCTGCCGTTTGGGTTGTCCACGGCACCTCGGGTCTTTACCAAGGTAATGGCCGAAATGATGATTCTTCTTCGAAGAAAAGGCATCTTAATTATCCCTTACTTGGACGATCTCCTGATAAGGGCAAGGTCCAGGGAACAGTTAGAAGTCGGAGTAGCACTATCTCAGGTAGTGTTACGTCAGCACGGGTGGATCCTAAATATTCCAAAATCGCAGCTGATTCCAACGACACGTCTACTGTTCCTAGGAATGATTCTGGACACAGTCCAGAAAAAGGTGTTTCTCCCGGAGGAGAAGGCCAGGGAGTTATCCGAGCTAGTCAGGAACCTCCTAAAACCAGGCCAGGTGTCAGTGCATCAGTGCACGAGGGTCCTGGGAAAAATGGTGGCTTCTTACGAAGCGATTCCATTCGGAAGATTCCATGCAAGAACTTTTCAGTGGGATCTACTGGACAAATGGTCCGGATCGCATCTTCAGATGCATCAGCGGATAACCCTGTCGCCAAGGACAAGGGTGTCTCTTCTGTGGTGGCTGCAGAGTGCTCATCTACTAGAGGGCCGCAGATTTGGCATTCAGGATTGGATCCTGGTGACCACGGATGCAAGCCTGAGAGGCTGGGGAGCAGTCACACAGGGAAGAAATTTCCAGGGCTTGTGGTCAAGCATGGAAGCATCTCTTCATATAAACATTCTGGAACTAAGGGCCATTTACAATGCCCTAAGTCAAGCGAAACCCCTGCTTCAGGGTCAGGCGGTATTGATCCAATCGGACAACATCACGTCAGTCGCCCACGTAAACAGACAGGGCGGCACGAGAAGCAGGAGGGCAATGGCAGAAGCTGCAAGGATTCTTCGCTGGGCGGAAAATCATGTGATAGCACTGTCAGCAGTGTTCATTCCGGGAGTGGACAACTGGGAAGCAGACTTCCTCAGCAGACACGACCTCCACCCGGGAGAGTGGGGACTTCACCCAGAAGTCTTCCACCTGATAGTAAACCGTTGGGAAGAACCAAAGGTGGACATGATGGCGTCCCGTCTAAACAAAAAACTAGACAGATATTGCGCCAGGTCAAGGGACCCTCAGGCAATAGCGGTGGACGCCCTGGTAACGCCATGGGTGTACCAGTCAGTGTATGTGTTCCCTCCTCTGCCTCTCATACCAAAGGTACTGAGAATCATAAGAAGGAGAGGAGTAAGAACTATACTCGTGGTTCCGGATTGGCCAAGAAGGACTTGGTACCCGGAACTTCAAGAGATGCTCACGGACGAACCGTGGCCTCTACCTCTGAGAAAGGACCTGCTCCAGCAGGGGCCTTGTCTGTTCCAAGACTTACCGCGGCTGCGTTTGACGGCATGGCGGTTGAACGCCGGATCCTGAGGGAAAAAGGCATTCCAGATGAAGTCATCCCTACCCTGGTCAAGGCCAGGAAGGACGTAACCGCAAAACATTATCACCGCATTTGGCGAAAATATGTTGCGTGGTGTGAGGCCAAGAAGGCCCCTACAGAGGAATTTCAACTGGGTCGTTTCCTCCATTTCCTGCAAACAGGACTATCTATGGGCCTAAAATTAGGGTCCATTAAGGTTCAAATTTCGGCCCTGTCGATTTTCTTCCAGAAAGAACTGGCTTCAATGCCTGAAGTTCAGACATTTGTAAAAGGGGTACTGCATATACAGCCTCCTTTTGTGCCTCCAGTGGCACCTTGGGATCTCAATGTTGTGTTGAGTTTTCTAAAGTCACATTGGTTTGAACCACTCACCACTGTGGACTTCAAATATCTCACATGGAAGGTGACGATGCTGTTAGCCCTGGCTTCAGCCAGGCGTGTGTCAGAATTGGCGGCTTTATCATATAAAAGTCCTTACTTAATTTTTCATTCTGACAGGGCAGAATTGAGGACTCTTCCTCAATTCTGCCCTAAGGTGGTTTCTGCATTTCACATGAACCAACCTATTGTGGTACCTGCGGCTACTAGGGACTTGGAGGACTCCAAGTTGCTTGACGTTGTCAGGGCCCTGAAAATATGTTTCCAGGACGGCTGGAGTCAGAAAATCTGACTCGCTGTTTATCCTGTATGCACCCAACAAGCTGGGTGCTCCTGCTTCTAAGCAGACGATTGCTCGTTGGATTTGTAGTACAATTCAGCTTGCACATTCTGTGGCAGGCCTGCCACAGCCAAAATCGGTAAAAGCACATTCCACAAGGAAAGGGGGCTCTTCTTGGGCGGCTGCCCGAGGGGTCTCGGCATTACAACTTTGCCGAGCAGCTACTTGGTCAGGGGCAAACACGTTTGCGAAATTCTACAAATTTGATACCCTGGCTGAGGAGGACCTGGAGTTCTCTCATTCGGTGCTGCAGAGTCATCCGCACTCTCCCGCCCGTTTGGGAGCTTTGGTATAATCCCCATGGTCCTTACGGAGTCCCAGCATCCACTAGGACGTCAGAGAAAATAAGATTTTACTTACCGATAAATCTATTTCTCGTAGTCCGTAGTGGATGCTGGGCGCCCATCCCAAGTGCGGATTGTCTGCAATACTTGTACATAGTTATTGTTACACAAATCGGGTTATTATTGTTGTGAGCCATCTTTTCAGAGGCTCCTCTGTTATCATGCTGTTAACTGGGTTCAGATCACAAGTTGTACGGTGTGATTGGTGTGGCTGGTATGAGTCTTACCCGGGATTCAATATCCTTCCTTATTATGTACGCTCGTCCGGGCACAGTATCCTAACTGAGGCTTGGAGGAGGGTCATGGGGGGAGGAGCCAGTACACACCACCTGATCCTAAAGCTTTTATTCTTGTGCCCTGTCTCCTGCGGAGCCGCTATTCCCCATGGTCCTTACGGAGTTCCCAGCATCCACTACGGACTACGAGAAATAGAATTATCGGTAAGTAAAATCTTATTTTTTCAAACCCAGCCTATGACATGACAGCTGATTGGCTGGTACTTTATCTCCATCCAACGCTTAGTAAATAGACCCCTAAACACTAAATGTTTTCTTATAACTGATTTTATTAGGCAGTTGCCATGTATGCCTATCCTTCTCATTCTCCTCTGTAAGCTTAGTGGTTGGGAAGGGGGATGCTGGGCTCTTTGGGATCATGCTTGCAGACGAGACGGTACTTATTCATCATACAATACCACCAGGGAGGCATCTGATTGGCTGTATGGCCACAGATTTATTCTGCAGCAACAATGTCATTCAAGAACTATTTTCAGTGTAAAGAAGAATGAGGAGTCCTGGAAGAGTGATATGGACACCAGAGAGCCCTGATCTCAACATCATCGAGTCTGTCTGGGATTACAGGAAGAGACAGAATGATTTGAGCAAGCTACATCTACAGAAGATCTGTGGTTAGTCCTCCAAGATGTTCGGAACAACCTCCCTACCGAGTTCCTTCAAAAACTGTGTGCAAGTGTACCTAGAAGAATTGATGCTGTTTTGGTGGTCACACCAAATCTTGATTTGATTTAGATTTCTCTTCTGTTCATTCACTTTGCATGTTGTTAATTGATCAACAAAAACGTCTAGTAGTTCTGTTTCTGAAAGCACTTACTTTGCGGGTTTTTTTTTTAATGTTTTTTTTCATACCTACCTAAAACTTTTGCACAGTAGTGTGTGTGTGTGTGTGTGTATATACATATATATATATATATATATATGTTACCCCAGTGCGGCACTCGACTTATAATAAACGGACTCTGGAGACCAGTAAAGTTCAACAACGTTTCAGTGCTCGCAAGCACTATCGTCAGGTTTATGCAGCATAAACCTGACGATAGTGCTTGCGAGCACTGAAACGTTGTTGAACTTTACTGGTCTCCAGAGTCCGTTTATTATAAGTCGAGTGCCGCACTGGGGTAACTATATTGGTGTACAGCAGTACATGTGAAGGCACCGATGCAGTAGTGGATTTCATCGAGGAGTGCCGGACCCATGCTATATATATAGCTATATATATATATATATATATATATATATATATATATATTGATAAAGCTAAATATTTATCGTATATAATACCCTTTATGAGGTCTAAGAACACTGTACGCTAACTACGTATGAAGTACCGTAAGGGTACGCACGTTGCGTAACAATCGCTTAGCCGTGGTCGAGACGCTCAAGCGTTACGTTCGCTCACGGCCAAGAGATCACTGGCAGGCACGCTATTGGCTGCCGAATACCGTAATGATTCGCTACAGCGATGCGACCGCTCGAGACCACGAGGAGATCACCAGCGGCGCATACGCTCACAATGTAAAACCTTTATATCTAAACCATAAACAGTGTATTATGCAGTAAACCCTTTGTGTAGTGATATGGTGTAAATGCAACACAGTATAACCTTACTAGCTTAAAAGCAGTTTGAGCGTCACCGACGCTCTGAGAATACTTAACTCTATAAGAAATACACAGATACCTGGGCTTAGGGTCCAACGCCTAATATATATATATTTTGAATGATATACTTGCAAAAGAATTAATACAAATACAAATCATACACTACAATATAACATAGACTAACTAACCAGGTAACTACACAGTAAATACAATACAATTAAGTTTAAGAGAAAAATGAGAGAAAGAGAAGAGAGAGAGAGAGATATGGCCCATAATAACAAGAGAGAAACAGTATGATTACGGAGAAAAACTTACGCACAAAGGAAACGATCGCATGCGCCTCTGGACATCCAGCTCCCGATTTTCAGCAATGATAACCGTTGAAGAGTGAGAGCTGGATGTGATCGGCCTTTCTATTTATGCCCCACACACAATGCAATTCAATGGTCCCTACAATCTCATTGTTCATTGGACACAGGAATTCGGCTTCGCATTATAACAAAAGGTCGTAGGTTGATTCATACAGGTGGGCTGTGACTATTTCCAACAGCTCAGGTGGGAGGGAAACTGGGGTTCCCGCCGCATGGGTAATAAAGTGCAAATAAAGTAAATGTTCATAAACTTCTTATGTCCATAACTATTCGCACGAGCGATTGATCTGCTTCAAACCAACACCGGAATATTTCTAATTAAATATTCTTCCGATGGATACTAAACACCACTGTATTACTCCTGTCTGACCCTTCGTATCAAACAAAGAGGGATTTCTCTGTCCATGAACATTCTATATTAACCAAACTTTCAGAATCTATCAAAGGGACCATGATCTAAAAAATACATTATATAGTGAAAATATGTAATGATTGAGTCGCACGCTACGATCACATAAACTCTACCGTAAATACGCATACCGTGCGCCTGCGGGTGCCCGCGACTGTGAGTATGCGCACGTACGGGAGAGCGTACGCATGCGCAGCACGGACCTGTGTGAGGTGCAAATATGGTAGTGTGCATAGAGATATTTTTCTGACTTAAAATATATATATATATAGTCATTGTCAAAATAAATCTGTGTGTGTGTATAACGCACACACACAGATATATTGTCTTCCAAATCCTTATTGCTGTGCAGACTGTCTGAATATTCAGCTTTAATCAGTAGCGTGACTATACACACCAAACAACATTAATACTTCAATCAGCCACAGGGACAAATGCACTAATCAGATTCATTCCTGATCTGGGAAGGGGCCTGGTGAGCAAAATGAGGGGAGGAATCACTTAACATCATTCTGTTAATTTGTGCCTGTCTGACTTCAGTGAGGCTCCATCTATTACCCAGTGGTTTGCACGATATGCTTCAGATATTTGCATGAGAAAGGCACACAGTCTCACACTCCGTCATATTCTCTGCACAGATGTAAAATTAAAGAGACGGACTCCCAAAATGAGGTAAGAACAGACAAAACATCTGATTAAATGTGGATCCCTACAGCCGGCACACTGAACGTATCCCTTTACTACAGTACTATTAGATGTGTGCGCCAAAAACGCCATACACCGTAAATGCCACTAATTGTGACCTAAGCGTGCGAGTAATGTGTAAATAGCAGTAAATGCTATGGATTGAGGCGTATACAGCAGTGGCGTGCGGTGAGGTCAGTGGCTGGTGAGGCACGGCAGCCATAATGTTCGCTGAGTCCCGCTGATGACCCCTACCTACCGGCCGAGCTGATACCCGTAACCACCCCCAAGCCGATGCCAGTTACCGCCGACGTCCCTGATGCGTCAGCTTGTGCAGGTGAGGGATCTTTTCAGATCCCTCCCCGCTGTCAGGGACAGACAGGCAGAGGATGTGAGAGGATGGTGGAAAGAGACAGGCAGACAGACAGGCAGAGGATGGTGGAAAGAGACACACAGAGGAAAGAGACAGACAGACAGGCAGAAAATGTGAGAGGATGGTGGAAAGAGACACAGAGGAAAGAGACAGGCAGACAGATGATGTGAGAGGATGGTGGAAAGAGACAGACAGGCAGACAGAGGATGTGAGAGGATGGTGGAAAGAGACACACAGAGGAAAGAGACAGACAGAGGATGTGTCTCTTTCCACCATCCTCTCACATCCTCTGTCTGTCTGCCTGTCTGTCTCTTTCCTCTGTGTCTCTTTCCACCATCCTCTCACATCCTCTGCCTGTCTGTCTCTTTCCTGTGTGTCTCTTTCCACCATCCTCTCACATCCTCTGTCTGTCTGCCTGTCTATCTCTTTCCTGTGTGTCTCTTTCCACCATCCTCTCACATCATCTGCCTGCCTGTCTGTCTGTCTGTCTGTCTGTCTCTTTCCTCTGTGTGTCTCTTTCCACCATCCTCTCACATCATCTGCCTGTCTGTCTCTTTCCACCATCCTCTCACATCCTCTGTCTGTCTCTTTCCTCTGTGTGAGAGGATGGTGGAAAGACAGAGTCGCACAGAGGAAAGAGACAGGCAGACAGACAGAGGATGTGAGAGGATGGTGGAAAGAGACACACGGAGGATTTCAAGTCTGTTGTCTTCTGTTTTCTTCTTTAATTTTCTGTTGTCTTTAATACTTTTATCTATAAGACAACATAAGGGTTTTACAATACCATACATAGGCATAGGACATTCAACAAGATTTCCGACAGATACACAAATTGACATATAAACCATTATATACTTACAACTCACAAATTATTCTTTCTTTGTTCTTCTTTCTTTTCTACTTTCTCTTTCATCTTTACTTTGTTCTTCTTTCTTTTCTACTTTCTCTTTGTATTAAAGAAAAAAGTAAAGATGAAAGAGAAAGTAGAAAAGAAAGAAGAACAATCTTTTTTCTTTTCTCTGACGTCCTAGTGGATGCTGGGGACTCCGTAAGGACCATGGGGAATAGCAGCTCCGCAGGAGACTGGGCACAACTAAGAAAGATTTAGGACTACCTGGTGTGCACTGGCTCCTCCCTCTATGCCCCTCCTCCAGACCTGTTAGAATTTTGTGCCCGGCCGAGCTGGTTGCACACTAGGGCTCTCCTGAGCTCTTAGAAAGTATATTTAGGTTTTTTATTTTCAGTGAGCTTCTGCTGGCAACAGACTCACTGCTTCGAGGGACTAAGGGGAGAAGAAGCGAACCTACCTGCTTGCAGCTAGCTTGGGCTTCTTAGGCTACTGGACACCATTAGCTCCAGAGGGATCGAACACAGGCCCAGCCTCGGTCGTCCGGTCCCGGAGCCGCGCCGCCGTCCCCCTTGCAGAGCCAGAAGCAAGAAGAAGTCCAGGAAATCGGCGGCTGAAGACTCCCCATGCTCCCCATGCACACCACACACTCCGGTCACTGATGGGTGCAGGGCGCTGGGGGGGGCGCCCTGGGCTGCAATAAGAGTACCTTAGCTTGGCAAAAAAACACATAATATAGTCAGTAAGACTATATATGTGTAAAATCCCCTGCCAAAAATATCCTGAAAAAAGCGGGAGAAGTCTGCCAAGAAGGGGGCAGGGCTATCTCCCTCAGCACACTGGCGCCATTTCCTCTCACAGCTCCGCTGGAAGGACGCTCCCAAGGCTCTCCCCTGCAGTTTCCAGGCTCAATAGGGTAAAAAAGAGAGGGGTGGCACTAAATTTAGGCGCAAATCTGTGTATTATAGCAGCTATAGGGGAAAAATCACTGTGTGTAGTGTGTATCCCTGCATTATATAGCGCTCTGGTGTGTGCTGGCATACTCTCTCTCTGTCTCCCCAAAGGACTTTGTGGGGTCCTGTCCTCAGTCAGAGCATTGCCTGTGTGTGTGTGGTGTGTCGGTACGGCTGTGTCGACATGTTTGATGAGGAGGCTTATGTGGAGGCGGAGCAGGTGCCGATAAATGTGATGTCACCCCCTGCGGGGTCGACACCTGAATGGATGGACATGTGGAAGGAATTACGCGACAGTGTCAACTCCTTACATAAAAGGTTTGACGACATAGCAGATGTGGGACAGCCGGCCTCTCAGCCCGTGCCTGCCCAGGCGTCTCAAAAGCCATCAGGGGCTCTAAAACGCCCACTACCTCAGATGGCAGACACAGATGTCGACACGGATAATGACTCCAGTGTCGACGACGATGAGACTAGTGTACATTCCAATAGAGCCACTCGTTATATGATTACGGCAATGAAAAATGTGTTACCCTTTTTTGTGGTACCTGGGGTAATATCAGAAATGTGCATTATGTTTGGGGAGAAAAAGCTACCAGTGGTTTTTCCCCCATCTGATGAATTAAATGCAGTGTGTGAAGAAGCGTGGGCTTCCCCCGATAAGAAACTGGTAATTTCTAAAAAGTTACTAATGGCGTACCCTTTCCCGCCAGAGGACAGGTCACGTTGGGAGACATCCCCTAGGGTGGATTAAGCGCTCACACGTCTGTCAAAAAAGGTGGCACTACCGTCTCCGGACACGGCCGCCCTAAAGGAGCCTGCGGATAGAAAGCAGGAGCCTATCCTGAAGTCTGTATATACACACTCAGGAATTATACTGAGACCGGCTATTGCTTCAGCATGGATGTGCAGTGCTGCAGCTGCGTGGTCAGATTCCCTGTCGGAAAACATTGATACCCTAGACAGGGACACTATATTGCTAACCGTAGAGCATATTAAAGACGCTGTCTTATACATGAGAGATGCACAGAGGGATATTTGCCGGCTGGCATCTAAAATTAACGCAATGTCCATTTCTGCCAGGAGAGGATTGTGGACTCGGCAGTGGACAGGAGATCCATGTGCCTTTTAGAATCTGTAAGTTTTGCCTTATAAGGGTGAGGAATTGTTTGGGGATGGTCTCTCGGACCTCGTTTCCACAGCGACAGCTGGGAAGTCAGCATTTTTACCCCATGTTCCCTCACAGCCAAAGAAAGCACTGTATTATCAGGTACAGTCCTTTCGGCCCAAGAAAGGCAAGCGGGTTAGAGGCGCATCCTTTTTGCCCAGAGGCAGAGGTAGAGGGAAAAAGCTGCAACATACAGCCAGTTCCCAGGAACAAAAGTTCTCCCCCGCTTCCTCTAAGTCCACCGCATGACGCTGGGGCTCCACAGGCGGAGCCAGGTATGGTGGGGACCCGTCTCAAGAACTTCAGCAACCAGTGGGCTCGCTCATGGGTGGATCCCTGGATTCTACAGGGGTACAAGCTTGAATTCGAGACGTCTCTCCCTCGCCGTTTCCTTAAATCTGCCTTGCCGACAGCTCCCCCGGACAGGGAGGCAGTGCTGGAGGCGATTCACAAGCTGTATTCTCAGCAGGTGATAATCAAGGTACCCCTCCTTCAACAAGGACGGGGTCACTATTCCACAATGTTTGTGGTACCGAAACCGGACGGTTCGGTGAGACCCATTTTAAATTTAAAATCCTTGAACACTTATATAAGAAGGTTCAAGTTCAAGATGGAATCGCTCAGGGCGGTGATTGCAAGCCTGGACGAGGGGGATTACATGGTATCACTGGACATCAAGGATGCTTACCTGCATGTCCCCATTTACCCTCCTCACCAGGAGTACCTCAGATTTGTGGTACAGGACTGTCATTACCAATTCCAGACGTTGCCGTTTGGTCTGTCCACGGCACCGAGGGTATTTACCAAGGTAATGGCCGAAATAATGATACTCCTTCGGAAAAAGGGAGTTTTAATTATCCCGTACTTGGACGATCTCCTTATAAAGGCGAAGTCCAGGAAACAGTTGCTGATCGGAGTAGCACTAGCTCGGGAAGTGCTACAACAGCACGGCTGGATCCTGAATATTCCAAAGTCGCAGCTGGTTCCTACAACGCGTCGACTGTTCCTGGGGATGGTTCTGGACACAGAACAGAAAAAAGTGTTTCTCTCGGAGGAGAAGGCCAAGGAGTTGTCATCTCTAGTCAGAGACCTCCTAAAACCAAAACAGGTGTCGGTGCACCACTGCACGCGAGTCCTGGGAAAGATGGTGGTTTCTTACGAAGCAATTCCATTCGGAAGGTTCCATGCAAGGATCTTTCAGTGGGATCTGTTGGACAAGTGGTCCGGATCGCATCTTCAGATGCATCGGCTGATAACCCTGTCTCCAAGGGCCAGGGTGTCGCTGCTGTGGTGGCTGCAGAGTGCTCATCTTCTAGAGGGCCGCAGATTCGGCATACAGGACTGGATCCTGGTGACCACGGATGCCAGCCTTCGAGGTTGGGGGGCAGTCACACAGGGAAGAAACTTCCAGGGACAATGGTCGAGTCAGGAGACTTCCCTACACATAAATATTCTGGAACTAAGGGCCATTTACAAGGCCCTAAGTCAGGCAAGACCCCTGCTTCAGCACCAGCCGGTGCTGATCCAGTCAATTCCCGGAGTGGACAACTGGGAAGCAGACTTTCTCAGCAGACACGACCTCCACCTGGGAGAGTGGGGACAGAAGTCTTCCAAATGATTGTACACCGGTGGGAAAGGCCACAGGTGGACATGATGGCGTCCCGCCTCAACAAAAAGCTAAAAAGATATTGCGCCAGGTCAAGGGACCCTCAGGCGATAGCTGTGGACGCTTTAGTGACACCGTGGGTGTACCAGTCGGTTTATGTGTTCCCTCCTCTTCCTCTCATACCCAAGGTACTGAGGATAATAAGAAGGAGAAGAGTAAGACCTATAATCATTGTTCCGGATTGGCCAAGAAGAGCTTGGTACCCAGAACTTCAAAAAATTATATCAGAGGAACCATGGCCTCTGCCGCTCAGACAGGACCTGCTGCTGCAGGGACCCTGTCTGTTCCAAGACTTACCGCGACTGCGTTTGACGGCATGGCGGTTGAACGCCGGATCCTGAAGGAAAAGGGCATTCCGGAGGAAGTCATCCCTACGCTGATTAAAGCTAGGAAGGAGGTGACCGCAAACCATTATCACCGCATATGGCGAAAATATGTTGCGTGGTGTGAGGTCAGAAGGGCCCCAACGGAGGAATTTCAGCTGGGTCGATTTCTTCACTTCCTACAGTCAGGGGTGACTATGGGCCTCAAATTAGGTTCCATTAAGGTCCAGATTTCGGCTCTGTCGATTTTCTTCCAAAAAGAACTGGCTTCACTGCCTGAAGTTCAGACGTTTGTTAAAGGAGTGCTGCATATTCAGCCCCCTTTTGTGCCTCCAGTGGCACCTTGGGATCTCAACGTGGTGTTTGATTTCCTTAAGTCACATTGGTTTGAGCCACTTAAAACCGTGGAACTAAAATATCTCACGTGGAAAGTGGTCATGCTGTTGGCCTTGGCTTCGGCCAGGCGTGTGTCAGAATTGGCTGCTTTGTCATGTAAAAGCCCTTATCTGATTTTCCATATGGATAGGGCGGAATTGAGGACTCGTCCCCAATTTCTTCCTAAGGTGGTATCAGCTTTTCATTTGAACCAACCTATTGTGGTGCCTGCGGCTACTAAGGACTTGGAGGATTCCAAGTTGCTGGACGTAGTCAGGGCCCTGAAAATCTATGTTTCCAGGACGGCTGGAGTCAGGAAAACTGACTCGCTATTTATCATGTATGCGCCCAACAAGCTGGGTGCTCCTGCTTCAAAGCAGTCTATTGCTCGCTGGATCTGTAGTACGATTCAACTTGCACATTCTGCGGCTGGACTGCCGCATCCTAAATCTGTAAAAGCCCATTCCACGAGGAAAGTGGGCTCTTCTTGGGCGGCTGCCCGAGGGGTCTCGGCTTTACAACTTTGCCGAGCTGCTACTTGGTCGGGTTCAAACACATTTGCTAAATTCTACAAGTTTGATACCCTGGCTGAGGAGGACCTTGAGTTCTCTCATTCGGTGCTGCAGAGTCATCCGCACTCTCCCGCCCGTTTGGGAGCTTTGGTATAATCCCCATGGTCCTTACGGAGTCCCCAGCATCCACTAGGACGTCAGAGAAAATAAGAATTTACTCACCGGTAATTCTATTTCTCGTAGTCCGTAGTGGATGCTGGGCGCCCATCCCAAGTGCGGATTGTCTGCAATACTTGTATATAGTTAATAACCCTTTAGTTAGGCAATGTTTGGAGCCATCTGTTTGAGAGGCTCAGTTGTTATTCATACTGTTCACTGGGTATAGTATCACGAGTTGTACGGTGTGATTGGTGTGGCTGGTATGAGTCTTACCCGGGATTCCAAATCCTTTCCTTATTGTGTCAGCTCTTCCGGGCACAGTTTCCTAACTGAGGTCTGGAGGAGGGGCATAGAGGGAGGAGCCAGTGCACACCAGGTAGTCCTAAATCTTTCTTAGTTGTGCCCAGTCTCCTGCGGAGCCGCTATTCCCCATGGTCCTTACGGAGTCCCCAGCATCCACTACGGACTACGAGAAATAGAATTACCGGTGAGTAAATTCTCATTTTTTTTCCTTTTTCTAATTTCTTTCTTTCTGCTTCACTCTTTTTTTCTTTATTTCATTCTTTATTTCTGTTTCTTTCTTCTTCTTTTTTCTTGCTTCTTTTTTCTTCTGTTTTTCTGTCTGTTGTCTTCTTCTGTTGTCGTCTTCTGTTTTCTTCTTTAATTTTCTGTTGTCTTTAATACTTTTATCTATAAGACAACATAAGGGTTTTACAATACCATACATAGGCATAGGACATTCAACAAGATTTCAGACAGATGCACAAATTGACATATAAACCATAATATATTTACAGCACACAAATTACTCTATCTTCTTTTCTTTCTTTCTTCCTTCTCTTTCATCTGTCATCTTTCTTTCTGCTTTTATACTATCTTTTTTCTATTTTCTTTCCATTTTCTTCTTTTTCTTCATTTCTTTCTTTCTGCTTCTTTCTTTTTCTTTATTTCATTCTTTTTTCTTTTTCTTGCTTCTTTTTTCTTCTTCTGTCTGTCTTTCTGCCTCTTGTCTTTTTCTGTTGTCGTCTTCTGTCATCTTCTGTCATCTTTAATACTTTTATCTATAAGACAACATAAGGGTTTTACAATACCATACATAGGCATAGAAAATGCAACAAGATTTTAGACACACAACTTGACATATAAACCATTATATTCTTTCTTTCTTTCTTTCTTTCTTTCTTTCTTCTTCTTCTTTCTTTTCTCTTTCATCTTTATTCTTTAATAGTATCTTTTTTTCTTCCTTTTTTCTTCCTTTTTTAGTTTCTTTCTTTCTGGTTCTTCTTTTTATTTCATTCTATTTTTCTTTTTCTTTTCTTTTTCTTGTTTCTTTTTTCTTGTTTGTCTTTCTGTCTGTTGTCTTCTGGTGTTTTCTTCTGTCAACTTCCTCTGTCGTCTTCAACCCACCAGGGCTTCCCTTTCTTTCTTTTCTCTTTCTTTCCTTCTTCCTTTCTATCTTCTTTCTTTCTTCTTTAGTCTTATCTGTTTTCTTTTTTGTTCCTTTCTTTTTCCATTTTTCTTTCTGCTTCTTTTTTTTCTCTCTTTCTGCTTCTTTCTTCTTTTTTTTTCTTTGTGCTTCTTTCTTCTTTTTTTCTGTTATCTTCTATTGTCTTTAATATTTTTATCTATAAGACAACATAAGGGGTTTACAATAGCATACATAGGCATAGAACACTCAACAAGATTTCAGACAGACACACAAATTGACATATAAACCATTATACAGGTTGAGTATCCCATATCCAAATATTCCGAAATACGGAATATTCCAAACTACAGAATTTTTTGAGTGAGAGTGAAATAGTGAAACCTTTGTTTTCTGATGGCTCAGTGTACACCGACTTTGCTTATTACACAAAGTTATTACAAATATTGTATTAAATGACCTTCAGGCTGTGTATATGAGGTGTATATGAAACATAAAAGAATTGTGTGAATGTAGGCCATTAAAGTTTCCTTCCAAATTCAGTGGAAGACCCAGAACAGGCACCCTGGGTCAGTTTTGACCCTATTTTCCACAAGGTCCGACCAACCCCAACTTCCTTCTTTGTCTTTTGGCATCCCATTTTACCACTCTGTAAACTTTGGGCCTACATACATATACATATATATATATATATATATATATATGTATATGTATATGTTTTGACATATAATGTAGATAGATATGGACCTTTCCCTGAAATTGGTGGATCTTTATAGTTGAAACCCTGCCAGTATTTGAAGTAGGATAATGAAGGGTATGTGTAACTGTCAGTAATTTCTATCTTTCTCTGATTCTCGTTAATCACACCGCTAGTCACTAACCTTCTGTGAGTAGCTTTTCTGGTGATGACCCCCATTGCTTGTGAGCTGTGTGTTTCCAGGGCTCTGGAGGGGTATGAGAAAGGGCAGCAGCAGCAAAGTCCTGATATAGGCAGTTGTTACCATTATGACATCACAGCATGACCTCACAGACCCCACCCGACTGGCCAGAACCTACCATTATGACATCACAGCATGACCTCACAGAACCCCACCAGACTGGCCAGGACTAGCTAATCAGATAGACACCCAAACAGACCAATGCATTTTCTATATACATTTTTGTGATTTGGGCCCTGGCCCCGCAGTGAGTGGATTGTGTTTTATTTAAATTAGAACTCAACTAGAATTTTAAGTTGGAAAAATAAAAGGTACTGTATGTGTACCAAGTTTGGTCCAGATCCATCATAGCATGTAGGAGCCTATGAAGAACAAACATACATACATATACACATATATACATACATATATACATACATACATATACACATATATATATGCGAAGGATGATACAGCGCCACTTGTGGATTAAAATCTCAGTGATGAAAATCGTATGCTAAAAAATTAATTAAAAACACAACCACCTTGTTAAAGGTGTCTGCCACCCCTTAAGGTTGCAACACTAGTACAATGCTGCCTAAAGGATATATAGTAGGGGGATAAGGGTACCGGCGACTATTGTTGTGTGAGTACGCAAAAGGTTACTGTTAAAAGGTATGATTCATGAGCCAAAAAATATAAAATTTGAACAAACAGTTTTAATAGCACATATAGATAAGATGTTTAAAAAGGTCATAAAACATCCAAAGACAAGTAAAAAAGGTAAAAAGATAAAAAGGTAAGGACTTAGCTTTTTAAAATAGGCAAGGGGGTCGCTGCAGGGAAGCTAAGTCCTTACCTTTTTATCTTTTTACCTTTTTTACTTGTCTATTTTATATTTTTTGGCTCATGAATCATACCTTTTAACAGTAACCTTTTGCGTACTCACACACATATATATATATACATACATATATACATACATACATACATACATACTTTATTTCTATTGCCCAGTTTAAAATTTTCCAGTTATTAAATTATCAATGAGTTGTCAGCATATTAAAAATGTGGAAAAGAAAGAAAAAAACCAGTGGCGCTGTGGAAGACTACATGAATATAATACAACAACTGATTCACTTTTGATTAATAGATGTAGCTGTGAATCTCTTGATACATCCACTCCAAGTATTGTTAACCTCAAAAGAAAAGGATTTTTAGTGCAACACTGTTTGATAGATGAAATCTCAATTTATTAATATGTTCCACTCACGTGTATCAGTGAGAAATAGCGCATATAAAGGTTTCACGATATATTCAAACAGCGGATCCCAGATTTCTTCAGATCAATTACCTCGGAGAGAAATACACTTAGTGCAACACTCTATGACTTTTGTACAGATTTAATAAAATATATCAAACTCACATTTCACATAAAAATAGTAAGCATAAAAACATATAGGGATTTTTTCTGGTCCGCACAAACAACAGGATGTACGTCCCAAATGTCCTGGATATCCACACCCGGTTTAGAGTTCCAGTTCAGTCCCTTCAAAAGTTCCACGAAAGAACAGCACCTTGCTTAACGCGTTTCAGACCTATGGAATTCTGGTCCTTCCTCAGAAGCATTCACAGCTACATCTATTAATCAAAAGTGAATCAGGTTGTTGTATTATATTCATGTACGCTTCGACTGCGCCACTGGTTTTTTTCTATCTTTTCCACATTCTGTTGTCTATTGGTTTTGGTGAACCTTTTGATTAAAACCAAGCTGCACAAAAAAGGGTTAATTGCGCAAAAAACAAGGGTTCTTTTCTAATTAGCATATTAAAAATATTTAATAGCTATTCCAATGCACACATGAGGTGGCTGGCGTCATTTTTGTTTTTGAGGTGTCGACAGTCACCATGAGGACCTCCTGGGACCCCAAACCCTAGTATATCTTCTAGTATCCAATGTTACCACTTTATAAAGTTTCCATCCAACAAGCTCCCAGGTCAAATATCTGGCCAGTGTACACCGATGTGAGGTCCAACTGGAATCCCATCCCCTTAGTATGTCTTGTGGGATCCAATGTTAACACTTTGTGATGTTTTCATCCAAACCCATCTGGCAGAAGGCCTATAACAGGCTCCCTGCGCCACAGTTTTACCCAGCGCGTAGCGCCATCAGGTTCCGACTGGGACCCTAACCCCCCTAAAACCTGGCCAGGATCCAACTTTGGCACTTCACAATCGGTACAGACAAACAGAACAATTAATTATATACAAGCTACATATATACATTCATGTTTTAATGAAAAACAATTGAATAATTTTTTAGAAACTTGGATCAACCATGTTTTAATGCTTACTAACATTAATAATGTTATTACACTTTGCTTTGCTTTGATTTATTTTACATCTTTCAATAAAGATAATTTTTTACAGCTTATTTTTCTTTTACATCTGAATATATATAGATAATATGTTTATTCTAATACATACAAAGTTCAGTCAGAAAATAACAAGTTAATGTTAAGCATTAGTCCTACTTACAGCATTACTTGTTATAATTAATTAAATCTGAAAAGTAATACAAAATGGAAAATGCAAAAGCACTTTTCAGAGAAACACACACACATACCTATATATATATGGCCCTGGCCCTGAAAGGGGTGGGGTTTTTTTTTCACTTGAAACCCCGCCAGTAATTTAAATTTGAAGGGTATATGTGCCAAGTTTGGTCCAGAACCATCTCGCCATGTAGGAGCGTATAAAGAAAATATATATACATATATACCAGTGATGTACGGTGAGGTTAGGTAAGTAGGATGATAAAGGGTTTGTGTAACTGTCAATAATTTATATTTTCCTCTGACTCTCGTTAATCGCGCTCCAAGTCACTAACCTAAAGTGAGTAGGTTTTCCGGTGATATGGCCTACTGCTGGTGAGCTATGAGTTGCCATGTCTCTGTTGGAGTATGAGAAAGCAATAAATAATGGCAAACTGCTCTAATCAAGCTGGTAACAATCCTCAGGTGCTGCGGAAGGGGGTTACTCTAGACAAGAAAAACAAAAGGGATTTTTCCCATGCACTCTGCTGGCTGTTAGTAAGAAGAACTATATACTATGTAATAATAGAAAATTTAGAGCTCTTCGTTACATATGTTTTGCAAAAGATATGATAAGCCTCCAGGCCACTTCACGGCTGCTCTATTACTGGAGGTCCCTAACTAAGCATAAATCCAGGGCTTGGACCCCACAAAGTCGGCTCAGGCCCAACCACCCTAGGGCAGCACACCATTGAGATACTAAAGTGTTAATATGTGTTAAGAAAGAAGCAGAAGCTATGGGTTAGAAAGTGCTACAAAAATAAGGGTGTTAATAAAATACTCAAAAGAGTAATAATAGTGGAAATATAGGAGTGTTACATAAGTGCTAAATAAATAATATGGCATGCTACCCCAAGGTGGCCCAGCCCCACCAGACCCGGGGGGTACCACTCCCCAAACTCATACAGCATAATAATAATAATAATATCCACTATGGGTCATACAATTGCTTAATGTACGGCCACATGATAATGGCATATACAAAACATATCCAGATTGAGAGCTAGTTTACCTGGAGGCACCCCTGTATCCTCCATAATATTATTATTATTATTATTATTATTATTATTATGCTGTATGAGTTTGGGGAGTGGTACCCCCCAGGTCTGGTGTGACTGGGCCACCTTGGGGTAGCACGCCATATTATTTATTTAGCACTTATGTAACACTCCTATATTTCCACTATTATTACTCTTTTGAGTATTTTATTAACACCCTTATTTTTGTAGCACTTTCTAACCCATAGCTTCTGCTTCTTTCTTAACACATATTAACACTTTAGTATCTCAATGGTGTGCTGCCCAAGGGTGGTCGGGCCTGAGCCGACTTTGTGGGGTCCAATCCCTGGACTTATGCTTAGTTAGGGACCTCCAGTAATAGAGCAGCCGTGAAGTGGCCTGGAGGCTTATCATATCTTTTGCAAAACATATGTAACGAGGAGTATGAGAAAGGGCAGCAGCAAAGTTCTGGTATAGGCAGTTGCCACCATTATGACATCACAGCATGACCTCACAGACGCAGAAATAGACCAATGCATTTTCTATATGCAGTTTCTTGATTGGGGCCCTGGATTTTCTCATTTGAAATCCCACCTGTAGTTTACATTAGATAATGAAGGGTATGTGTACCAAGTTTGGTCCAGATCCATCAAGGCATTTAGGAGGCTCTGAAGAACAAATATTTAAATATACATATATAAGTGCATACTTCGATTATCTATCTATCTATCTATCTATCTATCTATCTATCTAGATATAATATTGAGAACATCCTATTTCTAGTGTACACACTAGTAATTTATTGCTCAGATCTAAACAATTACCTGTCCTAGACCTTGTTGAAAAGTTGATGGTTTTTAAATGGACTAAATTTGGGCCCATATAAAAGTTGCTGCACACATACAGTACTTCAATATGTGCGTACATTTCATGTCTGACAAATGTCGTACATCCAGTCTGACTGCTTATGGAACCTGCCCTGGATGGTATGTACCGTATGAGTTTATTGGACTGAGTAGCTGAGAAATGGCTGATTATCAGGATTGTTGCACAGTGTGTCGCTAGCATAACACCCTCATATAATGACATCTAGTTGCAGATGAATGAAAGAGCGAATAGTAGACATGTTACATTTACGCTCATCACGTTGCAACACACAATTATTGTTTGTTTATGTCTATATAGACAACAAGCTGAATACCCGTGCTTCGCTGTGGAATTTCAAGTATAATCACAAAGAGATGAAAAGCGCTGGTATTTGGTAATACTGCTTTTAAAATAGGCTCACTTGTGGTAGGATGTTGTTGAGAAGTGGTAGCGTCAAAGTGACCCTCCATGAAACCGCCCGAGGTCACACCAAAACAATAAACGGATTTTATTATACAGGAATCTGTAGTCTCTGTGTCTTATTTTCTGGACAACAGGATATACCTAATGTTAACTGGTTAGTTTATCACAGAAGATCACAGCAATTAGACGTACAACAGGACATGCTCCGCCTGCCGCTGCCAATCTTTGTCAGGCCGCACCTCCTGGCGATTGATAATGTCAAAAGGCTGGTGCGGAGGAGAATAATCCGCCTCTTTCTCTGCGCCGCCCCGTCTCTGAAACTGCCCTATTCAGGGCTATAAATAACTTGACTACAGTCCAAGCTCCGTCCGCTGTTTACTGTTTACTCCGTTATGCTGTTTAATGGTGCTAGTCAACAGAACATATATTTATACCCCTGTTAATTATTCTTAATTAGGGGTGTGATCTATTTTCCCGGATACCGGAAATTAAATCCGGGAAAATAGATCACACCCCTAATTAACAATAATTAACAGGGGTATAAATATAAATATATGTTCTGTTGACTAGCACCATTACACTCCTGAAGAAGTCCAGCATTAAGCACCGGACGAAACGCGTTGAGTGACACAGACCCTGTGGTTGGAGACTTTAGACTACCGATAAGCTGCTTTTATATCATTTTATTGTGCAGGAAACTATTTATCTATATTTTACTTGTTTAATAAATTTATCAAAAAACGTATTACACTGTTGGCCGTTCCTGGTTTTTCTCTTGCATTGGGCAATATCCATGAATGATTGCTAAGACCCCGGAAATACAGCCGTGACTATATTGATACCAGAACAAGTACCAGAATCGTGACTTTGTGGTGTATACACTTTGTCTGCAGGTGGCTGGAATTCCACCATTAACGGTACACCTCCCATTTATACGGTGTTACAGATGGTGGAGGTTTTCGAAATGTTATAATATCACACTAGGAGGCGCCTATTGTGTGGAGTCAGTGTTATTTTCCATATATATATATATATATATATATATATATATATAAATTACATATTAATTAGTGGCATTACTTGCTCTTAAGTATAAGAAACAGGTTTTGCACTTCTCAAGAAACACGGCTTCTTAATCACAGAACATTGGGGGTCATGCAGACCTGATCGCACGTTAGGTTTTTTCACTGCGCTGCGATCAGGTCAGAACTACGCATGCATATAGGTACAAAGCGGATCGTTGCTGTGCGATGGGTTTTACGAAGAATCCAATCGCACGGGCGATCGCAAGGAAATTGACAGGAAGAAGGCGTTTGTGGGTGGCAACTGACCGTTTTCTGGGAGTGGTTGGAAAAACGCAGGCGCGTCCAAGCGTTTGCAGGGCGGGTGTCTGACGTCAATTCCGGCCCGGACAGGCTGAAGTGATCGCAGCAGCTGAGTAAGTTCTGGGCAACTCAGAAACTGCACAAAACTTTTTCGTACCGCTCGGCTGCACATGCGTTCGCACACTTGCAAAGCAAAAATACACTGCCCTATAGGCGGCGACTGTCTGATCGCAGCAGCGCAAAAAAACCCTAGTGAGCGATCAGGTCTGAATTAGGCCCATTATCATAACTGATTGTGTAAATAGAAGCTGGTTGCAGTATAATGCAGTATAGTTGCAGCTGGTTGCAGTATAATGCAGTATAGTTGCAGCTGGTTGCAGTATAATGCAGTATAGTTGCAGCTGGTTGCAGTATAGTTGCAGCTGGTTGCAGTATAATGCAGTGTAAAGCTAAACTATACTCAGGGGTGTATATTCCTATTGGCCAGGATGGCACTTGCTAGGGGCGCCCGTCAAGAGGGGGGCGCCACTCGGCAGTGCCACCCACGCCAGGGGGTAGAATGACATAGTAGTTCTCACTGAGTACATCCCTTAGCAGTGCTCATCCACTGCCGGACTCTCAGAAGCGTATTGCACTCTGACACACTCTGTGCCTACAGTCACAATGATGGTGAATATAGCCGGGGAGCGGGGCACTTCCAGGTATGGGGAGGGGCGAGGCACCTCCTCTTCCTCATCTGCTCCCCTTCTCATTGGTCACACGCGGTCTGTCACCAAACACCAGCCACTACAATCAGCACCAGTCAGCAGTGCAGCGTGAGCATACCTGTACATTTTCTGCGGTTCCTTAGCCGCACTGCATGGTCTATCCTGGCAGTCTGGATCACAGCTTACCAAGAGCTCTGTATGGAGAGGTATCTAGACCAGTGACTGCCTGTGAGACTACAAATCCCAGCACACCTTGTCAACTGGATTTCCTGGGACATGTAGTGCAATCACACCTAGAGAGGGGTTTTTAACTGTATGTATGTGTGCATATATCCCCTCGGTGTCCTTCCTGCACCCTCCTTGTAATTCCCCCTCAGTGTCCCTGCCCGCACCATCCCTGTAACTGCCCCCTCAGTGACCCTGCCCATACACTCCTGTAATTCCCTCTCAGTGTACCTGCCCACACTCTTCCCATAATTCCCCCTCAGTATCCCTGCCTGCACACTCCTCGTAATTTCCCCTCAGTGTCCCTGCCTGCACCCGCCCCGTAATTCCCTCTCAGTGTCCCAACCCGCACCCTAACCATAATTCCCCCTCAGTGTTCCTGCCTGCACACTCCCCGTAATTCCCCCTCAGTCTCCCTGCCTGCACCCTCCCCGTAATTCCTCCTCAGTGTCCCTGCCTGCACCCTCCTCGTAATTCCTACTCAGCAGGGCCGTAACTAAGTGTGTGCCAGCGGTGCCTGGCACACAGCACACATGCACTGTGCGTGCAGTACCACTGGTAACACCTGTAGTTCCACAATGCAATGTGAGCCTGCGGTAGTTAAAGCCCTGCCACCACCCTCGGAAACATGAGCTTACAGTACAGCCAGACCACTCGCCCCCCCTCCACCAGAGGTTATAATAAGCCGTGGCAATACTGCCCTATCCCCTCCGCCGCCGCCGCCACCACTGAAGGTTAAAGTGAGCTGTGGGTTGCTGTAGTGCCCGATCCTCCCCTCACCTCGCACCCGCTCCTGCCAGAGTTACAATGCAGTGCATACAACGGCAACCCAGCAGTCATGTCCTCCCCGCCTGCCTGAAGGTTACAGTGACGATCTTCTGCACTCCTGTAGACCTGTACTCGAAGGGGACATGCCGGCTGAAAATCTCCAGATCTACAACCACACACAGCGGCAGTGAGCGGCCAGCGAACTCCTGGACTGCACCTAGGCAGCCCCTCTGCCCCAGCCTGTGCTTGTCCGTGTCCCATGAGATCAGGATCATGCAGCAGCCACACAACTACAACTGGGTGAGCAGAACAGCAGCAAGTGGTGGGGACTCTTCATGCTGGCCCTTATAAAGGTGAGAGGAGAGAAGTACCTGGGTCCTGATGCTGTGGAACCACAAGTCCCATCATGCCCTAACAGACATTACATGATAGAGCATGCTTGGACTTGTGGTTCCACCATAGCTGGGGAGCAGACATTGCCTACCTACGAGTTCTCAAGATTTTTGTACATGGCTGTAGCTAGGTGTGTGCCGAGTGTTCTCGGCCCACAGTACATAGGCACTGAGGACAGAGAACCGCATGTAATGTGTAAAAGGGAGCTCTGCCTGCCGTAACGTGTAAAAGGGAGCTCTGCCTGCCGTAATGTGTAAAAGGAAGCTCTGCCTGCCGTTATGTGTAAAAGGGGCTCTGCCTGCCGTAATGTGTAAAAGGGGGCTCTGCCTGCCGTAATGTGTAAAAGGGGGCTCTGCCTGCCGTTATGTGTAAAAGGGGCTCTGCCTGCCGTAATGTGTAAAAGGGAGCTCTGCCTGCCGTAATTTGTAAAAGGGAGCTCTGCCTGCCGTAATGTGTAATAGGGGCTCTACCTGGAGTAATGTGTAAAATGGTGCTCTACCTGGTGTAATGTGTGTTAGTGGCGTCATTTGATTAATGCAGACCACTGTGCAGCGTAATATGAATTGGTATTATTTTGTTGCCATGCCCCTAACACATAAAGCCACACCCCTATAGTTTTGGCGCACACCTACAGCACGCACTGGCCCTATTTTAAATATGGTGGGGGGGGGGGCGCTGAGGCTGTTTCTTGAACACAGCACTAAAATGTCTAGATACGCCACTACTCCTCCCTGACTGCACCCTCCCCTTAATTCCTTCTCAGTGTCCCTGCCCGCACCCTCCGTGTAATTTCCCCTCAGTGTCCCTGACCTCAGCCTCCCTGTAGCCCCTCCCTTTCATTTTCCCTACCCAAACCCACCCTGTAATTACCCCTTAGTGTCCCTGACCTCTGTCTTCCTGAGACTCTCAGCTCAGTGTCCCTGCCCACACCCTCCTGTAATTCCCCCTCAGTGTCCCTGCCCACCCCCTCCTGTAATTCCCCCTCAGTGTCCCTGCCTGCACACTCCTGTAATTCCCCCTCAGTGTCCCTGCCTGTACCCTCCCCATAATTCCCCCTCAGAATCCCTACCCGCACCCTCCCTGTAATTGCCCCTCAGTGTCCCTGACCTCAGCCTCCCTGTAAGCCCTCCACCTCATTGTCCCTGGGTGGGGAAGGTGGGGGCACCAGTTCCTTACTTTGCCAGAGGCGCTCAGACCCCTAGATACACCCCTGACAGTGACCCAGAGACACTGACACAATGACGCAATAACTTTGACTGTGACCCACAGTGACTGACCTAGAGCAGGGACACTAGTCCTCCCCAGCTCTTACTTTTCTTGCTGCTCTTCATGGGGCCCCTACAAGACCACGTCACCATTCCTAGTGCCCCTCTTAGGGCCGCAGCAAGGTGTAAGCCCATGGATGTGCCTGTAGTAAATAGTACAATGTGGTTCCCTGTCTCCTAGCTCTGGAAGTGTGGGATCCATCACCTGCGTGTAGTGGGCAGGATTGTAGCTGAAGCTTCTTAGTACACAAGGTGTCTTATTATTCTGACATCAGGACCTGACTATCATACAAATATCTACATAATATTCAATGGGTTACCTATTCCAAACAGAGGAACTTGAAGGCAGACCCACAGTGAGATGGTCCATCCGGTAACATCTAAACCAGTCCAGTCATGTTTGCTGAAAGGAAGCTTTGTTCAGGACAGTGATGTGCTTTCAAAATGAATAATTATACAATGCTGCTATTGAAGAGCACAGAGCTGGACAATGCTTTCACAAATGACATCTGTAATCTGGTACGCTTGCTCGGTAAATGGGCAACATTACAACATAACAATTCCCAGTGCTCCAGGAGATACTGTATCATACACCAAAGAGGACACGTCATCCAAAGGAAGAAACAATAGGCTCAAATGTTATACGCAATGGCACTTCAGCTTATACAATATGGAGACTCAACAGATATATATCTCAGTGTGCTTACAAAGTCTCCATGACAGTTATTGTGCTATTAAAAAATATACTTCGCGAATAACATCTCTGTTCTTTCATTGGAGCTGGAACTCTTCATTGCAAGTTGCTCTTAAGATGTGCTTGTACTTGTTTGTGCATTGAAGCACCACCGCCTGTAGTTTTTGTTTTTAATCTTTTTGTTCTGAAGGCCACGTCACAGAAGCTGAGCACTTTCAGGTGTCCTGATCAAAAATGGAGAAGCCTAAGTTTTTGGGTCTCTGTCCAGCCTTAAAGTTCTACCAGCAGTGCCAGGGCCAGGACCATATACAGGAGGAGAGCAGCCGGATGAGGTGTAAAGGTTGTAGATGCCTTATTTGGGAAATATTTGTCATTGACATACTCTATGATGGTCATGACCGCGGCCATGGTTTCCTCGCACGTTGGTTGGATTTGGTCCTCCGGCAGTACAAATTTGTAAGTGCCATTGTCTCTTAACTCAATGGTGAATGAAAAGTTGATGCCCAGATCATGGACCCAGTCCTGGGAAGTTCCGGAAGCTTCATCTGAAGAACAAGTTACAAATTATCACCACCTCATTCATTTAACATTACTTATTGGAAGTCAACATTATTTTTAAAGACGTGACATTTTTCAAATGATAAAAAAAAAAAAAATTGTTAAAATAATATTTCTAAAAACATTTCTAATTATAAAAACAACACAACAATAGTCCACTGTATAACGGTTTTCTTGTTCAAGGGCCCAACGGGAAACCTGGGCCTCCGTCAGAGTGCACAAGTGTCTCATTTCGCGGTGGCGTACATAAAGTTTTCCACTGATTTTTTTGTAGGGGTATGGCCGCTCCCTGTTAGGTTTGGCCACGAGCCCTCAATATCTCTCGGGCCACCTGTCTCCACAGCCTGAGTGTTCCCACTAAGGAAAAACCCTCCCTCCCCTTCTCAATAGTCCCGTACTGTGGGCCTAATTCAGATCTGATCGCTAGCAGGCGATTTTTGCACTGCTGCGAGCAGATAGTCGCCGCCCATAGGGGAGTGTATTTTCGCTTTGTAAGTGTGCGATCGCCTGTGTAGCAGAGCTGTACAAACAGATCTTGTGCAGTCTCTGCGCAGCCCAGGTCTTACTCAGCCGCTGCGATCACATCAGCCTGTCCGGTCCCGGAATTGATGACAGACACCCGCCCTGCAAACGCTTGGGCACGCCTGCATTTTTCCAAATACTCCCAGAAAACGGTCAGTTACCACCCACAAACGCCTTCTTCCTGTCAATCTCCTTGCGATCGCCCGCGCTAATGGATCCGTCGCACAAACCCATCGCTGAGTGGCGATCCGATTTGTACCTGTGCAATGCACCTGCGCATTGCGGTGCATACGGATGCGCAGTTTGGACCTGATCGCCCGCTGTATGAAAACGCAGCCTAGTGATCAGGTCTGAATTACCCCTGTGTTTCAATAAAATATGTGTCCCCAGTATAGGAAAAATTTAATAATATTGCCCCTCTATATATTTAAACTACAGTGCATGCCTATATCTTTCAAATCATATGGGTAATTCTATACATATATTACACATATAAAGGACAAAAAGAACTATTATAATTTTAATGAACCCTACTGAATATATTCATAATACTTCTTATTGCCCCCTTGTTCTTTATAATCATTTTTATGACCCCCTATATATTTATAATTGTTCTTATTGTCAGTCTATTTTTTTAATAATATTTTTAATGGGCCCCCTATATTCTGTATAATAATTCTCAATGCCCCCTAATATTCTATATAATAATAGCTTTGGGGGTCACATAATAATGTTATAATATTGGGTCTGAAGTTCTCTGAAGTGTAGCGGTATCACAGATGACTTTTCACACTCTTTTGTCTTAATCTGATGTTAACTCCGGATTTAACAATAATACAGAAACATAGGGGTAAATTTACTAAGGTGGGAGTTTTTTTAGAACTAGTGATGTTGCCTGTAGCAACCAATCAGATTCTATCTATTATCATCTAGAAGCAGCTTGATACATGTTAAGTAGAATCTGATTGGTTGCTATGGGCAACATCACTAGTTCTAAAAACCTCCCACCTTAGTAAATTTACCCCATAGACGGGCCACAGAACAGAGCTTCCCGGTGGCGTGTAATGAAACCCGCTTGCTTAAATATCCTCTCATCTCTGACAGAGATAGAGGCGGCAATAAGGATCATTGTAAATATTTAGGGGGTCGTAGGAATTTATTATAAATATGTAGAGTGCCGTTAGAATTATTTTAAAGATTTAGATCAATTAATATTCATTTATACAGTAGGGGGGGGGGGGGGGGGGAGATAATGGATCCGGCGATTCATATCCTGCCCAAAAACACACGCCAGAAGGGGTTGATCTCTGGTATACTTATTACTTACCCCCCGGAAAACCATTTGTCCACTAGAATATTTAACATTTCTGCCCAGAAAACTTGCAAAGCAGAGACCCAGACTGAGCAATGGAGCCCCGCATAGCACTATGGGACTAATTCAGACCTGATCGTAGATGTGCGGAAAAATCTTTGACATGTGGGGGGATGCCCAGCACAGGGCTCGTCTGCCCCAACGGCAGGCAGCTACCCATCATGTTTAGGGTCGCAGCGGCTGCGTGTGATGTCATGCAGCCCTGGAAACGGTCCGGACATGCCTCCTTTGTCTGGACGGCAACCCCCCCCCCCCAATGTTGCCACAACGCCGCTGACACCCCCCCCCCCTTCCCCGGCCGCCCTGCGACTGCCTCTGCCGGTCAATACAGCAGAAGTGATCGCACAAGTGAGATTCTGTCGTATCTCCCTGTGTGCGCACGTGCAGTGCTGCTCCTGCACAGTGCGCACACTTCCCCGGCCTTCAGCCTGTGAACGCTGCCGCTGCAGCGTCCAGGTCTGAATTAGGCCTTATGTCCCAACGTTAGGTGCTCAGGAGCTGCAGCATGTGGAAATGGTACTGCTTGTTCTGCATGGAGAGTAGCAGCCTCCTCTGCTGCGACACAGGTCCGTGCATTACAAGACAGCAGGTGTCTACTTACACAGGAGATTGGCGAAGCTGCCCACTTTATACTCTGTGCCGTGTGTCTTCTTCAGCTCCGACGCTGCCTTCTGAGCAACTTTGACCTGTGAAAAATATGTATGTTTTAAAACAGACCCGGAAACCTTCATTAGTGCAGGAAGACTGAATGGGATTCTTAGAACATAGGGTTCTACGGACTAAAGCCTTGGAGAGAGATATAGTGGACGGCAAGTACTAACAATCAGCTCCTAACTGTCATTTTTCAAACAGCATGTAACATGGCAACTAGGAGCTGATTGGCTGGTAGTTTATCCCCATCTACTTTATGGGGGTCATTCCGAGTTGTTCGCTCGCTAGCAGTTTTTAGCAGCCATGCAAACACTATGCCGCCTCCCACTGGGAGTGTATTTTAGCTTAGCAGAAGTGCGAACGAAAGGATCGCAGAGCGGCTACAAAATATTTTTGTGCAGTTTCAGAGTAGCTTCAGACCTACTCAGCGCTTGCGATCACTTCAGACTGTTCAGTTCCTGTTTTGACGTCACAAACACGCCCTGCGTTCTCCCAGCCACGCCTGCGTTTTTCCTGGCACGCCTGCATTTTTTCGAACACTCCCTGAAAACGGTTAGTTGCCACCCAGAAACACCCACTTCATATCAATCACTCTGCGGCAGCCAGTGCGAATAAAATGCATCGCTAGACCTTGTGTAAAACTACATCGGCCATTGTGAAAGTACGTCGCGCGTGCGCATTGCACCGCATACGCATGCGCAGAAGTGCCTTTTTTTGCATCATCGCTGCGCAGCAAACATTTTCAGCTAGCGATCAACTCGGAATGACCCCCTTTATCTCTCCAATACTTAGTACATAGACCCAGCAGTGCCTGATTTAGAGGTGAACGCTATAGTATAGTCACTTTGGGGTCTATTCATAAAGAAGTGAGCCAAGGGAGAAGTTGCCCATGGCAACCAATCAGCTTTTAAGCAACATTTGTCAAATGCATTGTATAAAATGATATGTGGCAGCATGAACGTTCAGTGTTATTAGGTGGAAATCCACGATGCAAGCAGCGTATAATAATTGACAGTATGCAAGGTGTAAGTACCGTTTCATTGTAGCTCTTGGGGAGATCTTGGGTGTAACCGTATGCCGTCAAGATGTACTGACTGTACGAGTGCATTGTCAGATAGCAAATGATGTCCGATTTCCTGCTCGCTACAAAATCTACCACTGCCCTCGTCTCTGGTTCGGACACAGGTGAAATTCCACAGTATAAATTGCTTGTGCAGTTTGTGGATGATCCAGAAGCTGCAAGTATAAACGAATGATATAGACTTGTGAAAACAGAACCGGTGATATTTGTAAAAGCACAAACCTATTGTTAGTTACACAATGCTAATTTGCTTACAATTCCTCCATATTGGGAAGTTCAATATTTGCTCATTTTGCATAAAGAGATAATGGTCACAGCATAATAATTCATCTAGTGCAGGCATGTCCAAACTGCGGCCCTCCAGCTGTTGTGAGACTACATATCCCAGCATGCCCTGACACAGTTTTTCTGTCAGATAATGCTCAAGCTGTGTCAGGGCATGCTGGAATGTATAGTTTCTCAACACCTGGAGGGCCGCAGTTTGGACATGCCTGATCTAGTGGGTCCAGCTATGGTGTACGTTGAATGGTGGGTTGAGAGTTGGGGGTCAGTCTAGTTGCAGCAGTCTCATCAGTGACCATGAACACTACAATGGCAGGCCTTCTCCTTTCCATATGTCTGCTTCCCTCCACGTGCCAACACCAGAGTCAGCAGCTGGATCACCATATAATGACGTCTGCCGACACTGCGTATGGTATTGCCAAACCACAAAGAAAAAGGAGGACTCTGGTGTTGGGGCACTCTACATATAATTAAAGATTATTAAATTAAAATGTTTATTGGTATGCATCAAAATAAATTTAAATTTGACAATTTTCCACTTTATTATAAGTGTTTATGTAGCGTTACCGACTGGCCTGACAAGAGGGTGGATACTTTAGTTTGTCTGGCCATTAGTACAGCTCTGCAAGCAATGTGTATCTGTATACTGGTTAGCGATGGCATATCCCCCAACTGTTCCGCTTTGGCCAGGATAGTCCCACTTTTCAGGGACTGTGCCTTTGTCCCACCCACATGCCTCTTTGAGTAATGGAAAGGGAGGCATTCCACAAGGCCATGGCACCTTCCAATGAGGACATGCCCCCTTTGCGGTCGCATACGCTTTCGGCACGTGCATGGGGGTCCCAAAATCTAACGTGCATATGTTGGGGTTATTCAATAAGGTATAGCGCGGGAGGCATCAAAGCATCATTTGCGGCTGAACCTCCAAAAATGCTAGCCCTACATATCGGTAGCTCTATGCAGACCGGACACAGCAGTAGCGACGCAGGCGCCATGTCTTTCCACATACGAGCTCGCTGCTGACAGCAGATACAAGCCCCAGAACCGGCCATGAAACGCCTTCATTTTCCCAACCACTCCCCCCAAAAACTCCCCATTAACATCCGCAAATGGTCACTTCCCGTCAATCACTTTGCAGTGTAATCCCAGAGCCGGCCCTAACCAATATGATGCCCTAGGCAAGATTTTGGCTGGTGCCCCCTAGCACCGCCGCTAGTTCTGCAAGAGATGTCTGGCATGAGTCATCTGGCAGCTCTGCTAACGTCGGGCGCCTATTGTTTATGAAAATGCATCTTATTTGCATTACTATGTGGCTAATATGCGCAAGCAGCTTCTGCTGATTAAAATTATATGCAGCATGCCTATATTCTGTGTGCAACTGCGGCTGTATCTGCATATGAAATGCTACATTACAGTGATTTCCAGGAATACACACAGAATATAGGCATGCCGCATATCATTTTAATCAGCAGAAGCTGCTGGTGCCCCTAAGCATACCAAATGCCCTAGGCAGTTGCCTAGTTTGCCTATGCCTAAGGCCGGCTCTGTGTAATCCTCATGTTAAGTACCAGCCAATCAGCTCCTAACTGCCATGTTACCAGCTGTGTTTGAAAAATGACAGGAGCTGATTGGTTGGTAGTTTATCTCTCTCCATTTTACCACTCTCCAAGCTTTGTCCATGTGCCCTATACAACCAGTTCATACAAAATTCTTAAAAAATAGAAATACTTACTGCACCATTTAGTGTCAAAGTTGCGGTTAAGGTCCACCCCGTAACACGCGTCATCGTAGTGCTTAGAGCGAGATTTCCTCCAAAGCCGATCCTAGGAAATCATTGAGCGTGAAATACAGTGATTAGAGAGAGTGTGTGAGTGCGTAAGAGTGACCCGTACTGCTGCCTTCAGTGTCCTAAGAATAGCGCAAGTCTGACAAATGCCATATACACACTTACCTCATGTACTTACTGAACGCTCCAGTCTGAAATGCGCTCTTGCGACAGGGGTCCCTAGTGATGGGTCACTATCTCCGAAACTCGATGGACGATCCCATTTATTCCTGTAATCCCTTTTTTATTAGCTAACGCGTTTTACCAAAGAAAAGATTTGCTATTTTTATGCCCTCCGTTTTTGCTTATTCCACGGTGCATGCATTTACAGTCACAACTAATCTATGCCTAAAGCTGAGTGCGTCCCGGGTGTGCGCGTCGCTGCGTTGTTACATTATGGTGACCTCACCAGCTTACCTCAGATGTATTAGTTGCTTGGGAAAAGCTTTATTATGCTACTTTCTGCATCTCTAAGTGCAAGTGATACATTGGTGTAACCCAACTTGTTTTCAAGTTGTCTAGTTCACTAGTTACCTCTGAATCAGCGCCGCCCTAGTGTGCTTCCTATCCTCTGGCGTATCTATCTGCCATGATCTAACCCTAATCCTGATGAAGAATAACTGCTACAGGTCCCAGAGGTGAGGGACGGCTGGCAATGCCATGTCCACTTACCCCCAAGCTCTGCTCTCATCTGGGGTACGGGAGGCTGGAGCGCCTGCACATATTTGGTGCACCGCAATGCACTCCTCCTCCTCTGTGACAGAGGTTGTATCAATGTCTTCTCTAGGTGGGGCCACTATGGGAGGCTGCAGAGACTTGTTATTCATTCTTTTTTTCAATATCCTCTGATGAGATAGAAGCAATGATACATTGTGTAGAACTTTCATTAGGACATGTGAACCATCAAGGAATAGTTCCGCACATTCATACACATGGTAATATAAACGCAATAAAAAAACAAACATGAAGCTGGGTGGGGTGTGTTCTAAATTGCAGTGTAAAAATAAAGCAGCCAGTATTTACCCTGCACAGAAACAATATAACCCACCCAAATCTAACTCTCTCTGCACATGTTACATCTGCCCCACCTGCAGTGCACATGGTTTTGCCCATTAGAGAAAGATTTTGCTTTTGCGATCAGGTCTGAATTTGGCCCATAGAAGCCAAAAAACATCGACAACTTGCCCCTATATAAATGCCATCCTAAAAATATTTGTGGGCTCTAATTCAGGGCACAGGAGATGTTTTCTTACCCGCTAATTACGAGCTATAGGCATGAAGATCATCCAGGAATTGCTCAATTAAATACATTTTATTAAGTGAATATATTGTTAAATTAATGGGAGTGCTAATTTCTTCACTCCCAGAAACAGTGAGGGGAAAAAAAGTGTTATAAGAACAAGAATACACTTCTTAAATAGAGAATAAAAATAAATACAATTTAATGTCCCTTAAACCATTGTAATGTATGCAACGCGTTTCTCCGATCTATGGTTCACTTCCTCAGGCAATTCTATTACTTACTTGTTACCAGCTTATCATAATGACGGAACAACATAATGATGTCAGTGCCTGAATGGGGCAACACTTGAATTGCTCCGTCGGGGCGCAAAACACTTGAATTCCCCCCATAGAGGTGAGGCATTTGATTATATAGGAATTTGGGAGTCACTAAGAGAAAGAAGTACATTTGCATCTTTCAGCTGTTAGAAAGAAGACCAATTAACTTTTTTTTAAAACAAAGTAGCACAAAACGTTCCACTGAGAGCAACACTATTCAATTCCACTTACTGTGGTCCAGGTGTAGACGTAGCCATCGATGTTTAGGACAGGCAGGATATACAGATCTAAGTTTTTGAGAATCTTCTGCATACGGGAATCTTTACGATGGTTCTGTACAAACTAATACAGGAGTACAAACATTTGTTTGAACGATTCGCTGCGTTATTTAATGCGATGTTTACAGGTTTCAGTGATAATTGTTCAGAACTTGGTGTTTGTTATATGGTTTTTAAATATGCAAACAAAAAAACTTTATCAGTATTAATAAATAAATCCTAGCATAAAGATGTAAGGAGAATGTGGCACCTAACAGAAAGAGGAGAAGGATCCCAGGGGAGGTGACAGGGGAACCGGACTGAGTGCCAGGGGGGCGGAGAGGCAGGGCCGGCCCTAACCAATATGATGCCCTAGGCAAGATTTTGACTGGTGCCCCCTAGCACCGCCGCTAGTTCTGCCTCTCACCATGCACCTCTTTCCCAGCACCATCATCACTCATCCATAACAGTGCTCATTTTGGTGCTCCTACCCCCTATATTTTAATTGGCATTTGGCTCGCAGTCCAAAAAGGGGTCTGCTCTTGCTGGGCAGGGGCATGGCCACACAATAGTACCCCCAATTCAAATTATGGCACACACTAGTGCAACTTTATTCACACACACAATGCCCCTTACACATATGCCGAACACTACTGCACAACCAACCAACCCACCCGCACGCATCACTCACATGGCCGCTAACACTGTGACCTCTGCCTCTGCTTGGATACAGATGTGTCCTCATGCATCTTGCCTCAATACGCCATGGAGCAGGAGATGCCTGGCGTGAGTCAGCTGGCAGCTCTGCTAACGTTGGACGCTTTTTTTAATGAAAATGCATCTTATTTGCATTACTATGTGGCTAGAATGCACAAGCAGATTCTGCTGTTTAAAATGATGGGGGTCATTCCGAGTTGTTCGCTCGGTAAAAATCTTTGCATCGCAGTGATTTTCCGCTTAATGCGCATGCGCAATGTCCGCACTGCGACTGCGCCAAGTAAATTTGCTATGCAGTTAGGATTTTTACTCACGGCTTTTTCTTCGTTCTGGCGATCGTAATGTGATTGACAGGAAATGGGTGTTACTGGGCGGAAACAGGCCGTTTTATGGGCGTGTGGGAAAAAACGCAGGAGTGGCCGTAGAAACGGGGGAGCGTCTGGGCGAACGCTGGGTGTGTTTGTGACGTCAAACCAGGAACGACAAGCACTGAACTGATCGCAGATGCCGAGTAAGTCTGGAGCTACTCAGAAACTGCTACGAGGTGTGTAATCGCAATATTGCGAATACATCGGCCCTCATTCCGAGTTGTTCGCTCGTTCTTTTTCATCGCATCGCAGTGAAAATCCGCTTAGTACGCATGCGCAAAGTTCGCACTGCGACTGCGCCAAGTAACTTTACTATGAAGAAAGTATTTTTACTCACGGCTTTTTCTTCGCTCCGGCGATCGTAATGTGATTGACAGGAAATGGGTGTTACTGGGCGGAAACACGGCGTTTCAGGGGCGTGTGGCTGAAAACGCTACCGTTTCCGGAAAAAACGCAGGAGTGGCCGGAGAAACGGTGGGAGTGCCTGGGCGAACGCTGGGTGTGTTTGTGACGTCAACCAGGAACGACAAGCACTGAACTGATCGCACAGGCAGAGTAAGTCTGAAGCTACTCTGAAACTGCTAAGTAGTTAGTAATCGCAATATTGCGAATACATCGGTCGCAATTTTAAGAAGCTAAGATTCACTCCCAGTAGGCGGCGGCTTAGCGTGTGTAACTCTGCTAAATTCGCCTTGCGACCGATCAACTCGGAATGAGGGCCATCGTTCGCAATTTTAAGATGCTAAGATTCACTCCCAGTAGGCGGCGGCTTAGCATGAGCAAATCTGCTAAAATCCGCTTGCGAGCGAACAACTCGGAATGACCCCCGATATGCAGCATGCATATATTCTGTGTGTGACTGCGGCTGTATCTGTATACAAAATGCTACGTTACAGTGATTTCCAGGAATACACTGCAACGTAGCATTTCGTATGCAGATACAGCCGCAGTGACGCACAGAATATAGGCATGCCGCATATCATTTTAATCAGCACAAGCTGCTTGTGCCTCTAGGCATACCAAATGTCCTAGGCATTTGTCTAGTTTGCCTATGCCTAAGGCCGACTCTGCGGAGAGGGTATCAAGAGGACCAGGGAAGAGGGTCACAGGGAAGGGTACGCAGGGCGTCACCATCCAAGGGTATGTTGGGCATCTGTGCGTGGGGCATGGACTTGCCAGAGGGTCTCCAGCTGATGGATATTAGTTTTTTTATCTCCGGAAAAAGAAAGTGCAACACCTGAGAGGATGTGAGGTCAGAAATAATAACTGATTGTATAGACTGAAGCGTTCACCTCTCTCACAAACCACTGGCAGAACGCCGGGGCAATCCACTCTCGGGCATGAATGCCACAATCCATCCAGATCATTTTCTTAGCTTTCATAGGATCATTGGAAGACTTACTGATCTGTCAGGAGAATCAAACAGTAACAGATTATAATGATGACTACCCCCCCCCCCTCCCTACCCCTCCCTAAGGCAATATATTCACTGGTCGCAGTTTCATATTACCCCTGGGCAGGGTTGGACTGGCCCACAGGGGTACCAGGGAAACCACCGGAAGGCCCCACTGCCTGAGGGCCCACTCCTTCCTCTAGGGATCAGGTTCCAGACTGTGCACTTGTATTATACATGGTAGATATGTTGCATTACACTGTACAAGACTAAAACCTCGGTGGAGGCTGGCCACACCCCCTTTGTAGGCTGGTCACACCCCTAAGTATGGGCCCCTATAGCTGCATTTCCCCGGTGGGCCCTTCATGCCCGAGTCCGACACTGCCCCTGGGAGTAATCGTAGGGACAGGGGTGCAGTGAGAAATTTGACCGGGCCCTGCATTTATAGAGAGGTACATCCTTCCCTCGCCTCCCTTACCCAGCCACCCACATGCCTCCTCTTGCTGCCCGCAGCTCCGCACTTCCTGGATGGAGCATCAGGGTCCGCGACCATTCTAAGCAGAATTTTACTTGTGTGCCCTACAGCGCCTGGTCACATGCAGTCATAGGCACTGCGGGCACGGAAGACAATCAGATTTTATCAAGCTCTTTTTCCATAGAGGGTGCGCCTAATGCTTGACACATGGGACTTCTCCTGACAGATGTCCAGCCTCCCCCCAAGGGCAGCTGGACAACATAAGCTCTGAGCAGTGGTGTAACTAGAAATTTTTCTCCCCCAAGCCAAAAAATTCTTCGGCGCCCCCCCCCCCCCCCCCTCCTTCATGCTACATAATTGGGAGCAAGAAAGGGATAAATATGCGCGCGCCTTTGGCGCGCGCGACAAAATAAGGGGTGTGGTTTCATTGGAATGGGCGTGGTTTCGCATAAAGGGGCGTGGCATTGCAGGAAAAGACTACCTTATACCCCAGTTCTGCAACCTGCACGCCCATACGTTGGCCACCACAGGAAAGAAAAATAATCCTGATTCATGCCCCTTACATTATTTGTCATTTTTCCTCATTATAGTAATGCCCAGTATACATTATGCCACATACTGCAATGGCCCTTAGACATTATTCCACACACAATAATGCACGACACAATATGCACACACTGTAATGCCCCCGACACATTATGCCACACACTGTAATGCCCCAGACACATTATGCCACACACCGTAATGCCTGTGACACATTATGACAGGAATCGCAATGCCCGTTATACATTATGCTACACACTGCAATGCCCCTGATACATTATAGCACATACAATGTCTGTGACACATTATGACACACACCGCAATGTCCGTGATACATTATACCACAATGCCCGTGATATAGTATACCATACACCGTAATGCCTGTGACACATACCGCAATGCCCTGCCCGTTACACCCTATGCCACACACCGCAATGCCCGTTATGTATTATGCCACACTGCAATGACCCTGAGACATTATACCACATATCACAATGCCCGCGATATAGTATACCATACACCGTAATGCCTGTGACACATTATGACACACACCGCAATATCCGTGATACATTATGCCACACACCGTAATGCCCATTACACATTAAGTCCTACAGTAAGGCTTCTAATTACTTTTCAATTACCTGCTCGTTGTCAGGGGTTTCATGCACTGGGTGTCATGCTCGTTGCCAGGGGTTTCATGCTCTTAGTTCCATGCACGGTGCCAGGGGTTTTCATGCTCAGGGTGTCATGCTCGTTGCCAGGGGTTTCATGCACTGGGTGTCATGCTCGTTGCCAGGTGTTTCATGCACTGTGTGTCATGCTCGTTGCCAGGTGTTTCATGCACTGTGTGTCATGCTCGTTGCTAGGGCTGTGCTCCCAGTGCCACATATGTCCCCAGTGCCAGATATTCCCCCACGGTGCCAGGTACTCACATGCCCCAGTGCCAAATATAGCCCCCCCCCCCATGTGCCAGGTACACATATACCCCCCCAGTGCCACATATGCCCCCAGTGCCAGATATTCCCACCCAGTGCCAAATATGCCTCCAGTGCCAGATATGCCCCCCCCCAGTGCCATATATGCCCCCAGTGCCAGATATCCCCCCCCCCAGTGCCATATATGCCTCCAGTGCCACATATGCCCCTAGTGCCAGATATTCCCCCCAGTGCCATATATGCCCCCAGTGCCAGATAATGCCCCAGTGCCAGATATCCCCCCCCTGCCAGATATTCCCCCCCAGTGCCATATATGCCCCCAGTGCCAGATAATGCCCCAGTGCCAGATATCCCCCCCCCTGCCAGTTATTCCCCCCCAGTGTCATATATGCCCCCAGTGCCAGATAATGCCCCAGTGCCAGGTATCCCCCCCCTGCCAGTTATTCCCCCCCAGTGTCATATATGCCCCCAGTGCCAGATAATGCCCCAGTGCCAGATATCCCCCCCCTGCCAGATATTCCCCCTCAGTGCCATATATGCCCCCAGTGCCAGATAATGCCCCAGTTCCAGATATCCCCCCCCTGCCAGTTATTCCCCCCCAGTGCCAGATAATGCCCCAGTGCCAGATATCCCCCCCCTGCCAGTTATTCCCCCTAGTGCCAGACATCCACCCCCCCCCCCGCCAGATATTCCCCCCCAGTGCCAGATAATGCCCCAGTGCCAGATACCCCCCCCCCCTGCCAGATATTCCCCCTCAGTGCCATATATGCCCCCAGTGCCAGATAATGCCCCAGTGCCAGATATCCCCCCCCTGCCAGTTATTCCCCCTAGTGCCAGACATCCACCCCCCCCGCCAGATATTCCCCCCCAGTGCCAGATAATGCCCCAGTGCCAGATATCCCCCCCCCCCAGTGCCAGACAATGCCCCAGTGCCAGATATCCCTCCCCTGCCAGTTATTCCCCCCAGTGCCAGATATTCCCCCCAGTGCCAGATATCATCCCCCCCCGCCGCCGCCGCCGCTTTTTGGAGGGACACGGAGGGTACAGCCTCTCCTGTGTCCCTCCTGCTGCATCATCTCCGGCGGCCGCGGGTCTAATAGGGGGAAGTGCCGGTTCGTGAGCCAATTAGAGCTCACGGACGGCACTTCTCCCTATCAGACCCGCGGCCGCCGGAGATGATGCAGCAGGAGGGACACAGGAGAGGCTGTACCCTCCGTGTCCCTCCAACAAGCGGCGGAGGGAAGGAGACTGCAGACTGACATGCGGACGCTCGTCCGCATGTCAGTCTGCTGTAAATCAGTGGCGCCCCCGCAGCCCTCGCCTCCAAGCCACCGCGAGGACTGCGGGGGCAGTAGTTACGCCACTGGCTCTGAGCCACCATACACACGCACTGTTTTGTGTTCCCCTACCCAGGGCTCGCTTTACCTTTAGGAAGCTGCCTAGGGTGCCGGGATCTGAGGGGGCAGCCCTGAGTCTGCGAATAAAAAAATGAAGGATGGGTCTGGGAGAAGCATCCTTGCAGAACTTAATGCAGATGGGGGGGCTGCACGGTACGTATATACTCCCGGGAACATACACATACGTGGGGGCTGCACGGTACGTATATACTCCCGGGCACATACCCATACGTGGGGGCCGCACGGTACGTATATACTCCCGGGCACATACCCACACGTGGGGGCCGCACGGTACGTATATACTCCCGGGCACATACCCACACGTGGGGGCCGCACGGTACGTATATACTCCCGGGCACATACCCACACGTGGGGGCCGCACGGTACGTATATACTCCCGGGCACATACCCACACGTGGGGGCCGCACGGTACGTATATACTCCCGGGCACATACCCACACGTGGGGGCCGCACGGTACGTATATACTCCCGGGCACATACCCACACGTGGGGGCCGCACGGTACGTATATACTCCCGGGCACATACCCACACGTGGGGGCCGCACGGTACGTATATACTCCCGGGCACATACCCACACGTGGGGGCCGCACGGTACGTATATACTCCCGGGCACATACCCACACGTGGGGGCCGCACGGTACGTATATACTCCCGGGCACATACCCACACGTGGGGGCCGCACGGTACGTATATACTCCCGGGCACATACCCACACGTGGGGGCCGCACGGTACGTATATACTCCCGGGCACATACCCACACGTGGGGGCCGCACGGTACGTATATACTCCCGGGCACATACCCACACGTGGGGGCCGCACGGTACGTATATACTCCCGGGCACATACCCACACGTGGGGGCCGCACGGTACGTATATACTCCCGGGCACATACCCACACGTGGGGGCCGCACGGTACGTATATACTCCCGGGCACATACCCACACGTGGGGGCCGCACGGTACGTATATACTCCCGGGCACATACCCACACGTGGGGGCCGCACGGTACGTATATACTCCCGGGCACATACCCACACGTGGGGGCCGCACGGTACGTATATACTCCCGGGCACATACCCACACGTGGGGGCCGCACGGTACGTATATACTCCCGGGCACATACCCGTACGTGGGGGATGCACGGTACGTATATACTCCCGGGCACATACCCGTACGTGGGGGATGCACGGTACGTATATACTCCCGGGCACATACCCGTACGTGGGGGATGCACGGTACGTATATACTCCCGGGCACATACCCGTACGTGGGGGATGCACGGTACGTATATACTCCCGGGCACATACCCATAACGTGGGGGCCGCGCGGTACGTATATACTCCCGGGCACATACCCATAACGTGGGGGCCGCGCGGTACGTATATACTCCCGGGCACATACACATAACGTGGGGGCCGCGCGGTACGTATATACTCCCGGGCACATACACATAACGTGGGGGCCGCGCGGTACGTATATACTCCCGGGCACATACCCATACGTGGGGGCCGCGCGGTACGTATATACTCCCGGGCACATACCCGTACGTGGGGGCCGCGCGGTACGTATATACTCCCGGGCACATACCCGTACGTGGGGGATGCACGGTACGTATATACTCCCGGGCACATACCCGTACGTGGGGGATGCACGGTACGTATATACTCCCGGGCACATACCCGTACGTGGGGGATGCACGGTACGTATATACTCCCGGGCACATACCCGTACGTGGGGGATGCACGGTACGTATATACTCCCGGGCACATACCCGTACGTGGGGGATGCACGGTACGTATATACTCCCGGGCACATACCCATAACGTGGGGGCCGCGCGGTACGTATATACTCCCGGGCACATACCCATAACGTGGGGGCCGCGCGGTACGTATATACTCCCGGGCACATACCCATAACGTGGGGGCCGCGCGGTACGTATATACTCCCGGGCACATACACATAACGTGGGGGCCGCGCGGTACGTATATACTCCCGGGCACATACACATAACGTGGGGGCCGCGCGGTACGTATATACTCCCGGGCACATACCCATACGTGGGGGCCGCGCGGTACGTATATACTCCCGGGCACATACCCATACGTGGGGGCCGCGCGGTACGTGTATATACTCCCGGGCACATACCCATACGTGGGGGCCGCGCGGTACGTATATACTCCCGGGCACATACCCATACGTGGGGGCCGCGCGGTACGTATATACTCCCGGGCACATACCCATACGTGGGGGCCGCGCGGTACGTATATACTCCCGGGCACATACCCATACGTGGGGGCCGCGCGGTACGTATATACTCCCGGGCACATACCCATACGTGGGGGCCGCGCGGTACGTATATACTCCCGGGCACATACCCATACGTGGGGGCCGCGCGGTACGTATATACTCCCGGGCACATACCCATAACGTGGGGGCCGCGCGGTACGTATATACTCCCGGGCACATACCCATACGTGGGGGCCGCGCGGTACGTGTATACTCCCGGGCACATACCCACAAGTGGGGGCCGCACGGTACGTATATACTCCCGGGCACATACCCACAAGTGGGGGCCGCACGGTACGTATATACTCCCGGGCACATACCCGTACGTGGGGGATGCACGGTACGTATATACTCCCGGGCACATACCCGTACGTGGGGGATGCACGGTACGTATATACTCCCGGGCACATACCCGTACGTGGGGGATGCACGGTACGTATATACTCCCGGGCACATACCCATACGTGGGGGCCGCGCGGTACGTATATACTCCCGGGCACATACCCATAACGTGGGGGCCGCGCGGTACGTATATACTCCCGGGCACATACCCACACGTGGGGGCCGCGCGGTACGTGTATACTCCCGGGCACATACCCACAAGTGGGGGCCGCACGGTACGTATATACTCCCGGGCACATACCCACAAGTGGGGGCCGCACGGTACGTATATACTCCCGGGCACATACCCGTACGTGGGGGATGCACGGTACGTATATACTCCCGGGCACATACCCGTACGTGGGGGATGCGCGGTACGTATATACTCCCGGGCACATACCCGTACGTGGGGGCCGCGCGGTACGTATATACTCCCGGGCACATACCCATAACGTGGGGGCCGCGCGGTACGTATATACTCCCGGGCACATACCCATACGTGGGGGCCGCGCGGTACGTATATACTCCCGGGCACATACCCATACGTGGGGGCCGCGCGGTACGTATATACTCCCGGGCACATACCCATACGTGGGGGCCGCGCGGTACGTATATACTCCCGGGCACATACCCATACGTGGGGGCCGCGCGGTACGTATATACTCCCGGGCACATACCCATACGTGGGGGCCGCGCGGTACGTGTATACTCCCGGGCACATACCCACAAGTGGGGGCCGCACGGTACGTATATACTCCCGGGCACATACCCACAAGTGGGGGCCGCACGGTACGTATATACTCCCGGGCACATACCCACAAGTGGGGGCCGCACGGTACGTGTATACTCCCGGGCACATACCCGTACGTGGGGGATGCACGGTACGTATATACTCCCGGGCACATACCCGTACGTGGGGGATGCACGGTACGTATATACTCCCGGGCACATACCCGTACGTGGGGGATGCACGGTACGTATATACTCCCGGGCACATACCCATAACGTGGGGGCCGCGCGGTACGTATATACTCCCGGGCACATACCCATAACGTGGGGGCCGCGCGGTACGTATATACTCCCGGGCACATACCCATAACGTGGGGGCCGCGCGGTACGTATATACTCCCGGGCACATACCCATACGTGGGGGCCGCGCGGTACGTATATACTCCCGGGCACATACCCACAAGTGGGGGCCGCACGGTACGTATATACTCCCGGGCACATACCCGTACGTGGGGGATGCACGGTACGTATATACTCCCGGGCACATACCCGTACGTGGGGGATGCACGGTACGTATATACTCCCGGGCACATACCCGTACGTGGGGGATGCACGGTACGTATATACTCCCGGGCACATACCCATAACGTGGGGGCCGCGCGGTACGTATATACTCCCGGGCACATACCCATAACGTGGGGGCCGCGCGGTACGTATATACTCCCGGGCACATACCCATACGTGGGGGCCGCGCGGTACGTATATACTCCCGGGCACATACCCATACGTGGGGGCCGCGCGGTACGTATATACTCCCGGGCACATACCCATACGTGGGGGCCGCGCGGTACGTATATACTCCCGGGCACATACCCATACGTGGGGGCCGCGCGGTACGTATATACTCCCGGGCACATACCCATAACGTGGGGGCCGCGCGGTACGTATATACTCCCGGGCACATACCCATACGTGGGGGCCGCGCGGTACGTGTATACTCCCGGGCACATACCCACAAGTGGGGGCCGCACGGTACGTATATACTCCCGGGCACATACCCGTACGTGGGGGATGCACGGTACGTATATACTCCCGGGCACATACCCGTACGTGGGGGATGCACGGTACGTATATACTCCCGGGCACATACCCGTACGTGGGGGATGCACGGTACGTATATACTCCCGGGCACATACCCGTACGTGGGGGATGCACGGTACGTATATACTCCCGGGCACATACCCATACGTGGGGGCCGCGCGGTACGTATATACTCCCGGGCACATACCCATAACGTGGGGGCCGCGCGGTACGTATATACTCCCGGGCACATACCCATACGTGGGGGCCGCGCGGTACGTGTATACTCCCGGGCACATACCCACAAGTGGGGGCCGCACGGTACGTATATACTCCCGGGCACATACCCACAAGTGGGGGCCGCACGGTACGTATATACTCCCGGGCACATACCCGTACGTGGGGGATGCACGGTACGTATATACTCCCGGGCACATACCCGTACGTGGGGGATGCACGGTACGTATATACTCCCGGGCACATACCCGTACGTGGGGGATGCACGGTACGTATATACTCCCGGGCACATACCCATAACGTGGGGGCCGCGCGGTACGTATATACTCCCGGGCACATACCCATACGTGGGGGCCGCGCGGTACGTATATACTCCCGGGCACATACCCATACGTGGGGGCCGCGCGGTACGTGTATATACTCCCGGGCACATACCCATACGTGGGGGCCGCGCGGTACGTATATACTCCCGGGCACATACCCATACGTGGGGGCCGCGCGGTACGTATATACTCCCGGGCACATACCCATACGTGGGGGCCGCGCGGTACGTATATACTCCCGGGCACATACCCATACGTGGGGGCCGCGCGGTACGTATATACTCCCGGGCACATACCCATACGTGGGGGCCGCGCGGTACGTATATACTCCCGGGCACATACCCATAACGTGGGGGCCGCGCGGTACGTATATACTCCCGGGCACATACCCATACGTGGGGGCCGCGCGGTACGTGTATACTCCCGGGCACATACCCACAAGTGGGGGCCGCACGGTACGTATATACTCCCGGGCACATACCCACAAGTGGGGGCCGCACGGTACGTATATACTCCCGGGCACATACCCATACGTGGGGGCCGCGCGGTACGTATATACTCCCGGGCACATACCCATAACGTGGGGGCCGCGCGGTACGTATATACTCCCGGGCACATACCCATACGTGGGGGCCGCGCGGTACGTATATACTCCCGGGCACATACCCATACGTGGGGGCCGCGCGGTACGTGTATACTCCCGGGCACATACCCACAAGTGGGGGCCGCACGGTACGTATATACTCCCGGGCACATACCCATACGTGGGGGCCGCACGGTACGTATATACTCCCGGGCACATACCCATACGTGGGGGCCGCGCGGTACGTATATACTCCCGGGCACATACCCATAGGTGGGGGCCGCGCGGTACGTATATACTCCCGGGCACATACCCATAGGTGGGGGCCGCGCGGTACGTATATACTCCCGGGCACATACCCATACGTGGGGGCCGCGCGGTACGTATATACTCCCGGGCACATACCCACATGTGGGGGCCGCGCGGTACGCATATACTCCCGGGCACATACCCACACATGTGGGCTGCACGGTACGTATATACTCCCGGGCACATACCCACACATGTGGGCTGCACGGTACGTATATACTCCCGGGCACATACCCATACGTGGGGGCTGCACAGTACGTATATACTCCCGGGCAGATACCCATACGTGGGGGCTGCACAGTACGTATATACTCCCGGGCACATACCCATACGTGGGGGCTGCACAGTACGTATATACTCCCGGGCACATACCCATACGTGGGGGCTGCGCGGTACGTATGTACTCCCTTGCACATACCCATATGTGGGGGCCGCACGGTACGTATATACTCCTGGGCACATACCCAAACGTGGGGGCCGCGTGGTAGGTATATACTCCCGGGCACATACCCATTCGTGGGGGCCACATGGCAGGTATATACTCCCGGGCACATATCCATACGTAAGGGCCGCGCGGTACGTATATACTCCCGGGCACATACCCATACGTGGGGGCAGCACGGTACGTATATACTCCCGGGCACATACCCATACATGGGGGCTGCACAGTACGTATATACTCCCGGACACACACCCAAATCAGTTTTTGTTTTTTCCTATCTAATTGACAGCCGACTTTTCAAACAATTAAATACCCCCCTACATGTCTCCACTTTTTAAGGCTTAATACATTTGTGCCTAATAAGTCACATAGATCCGTTTCTCAGTCTCGTTGTTTGATAGTCTGCTCACAGTACAGCTGGGGCCACGAGGTGGATTATAAGGCGGAGAACTCACACCATATTAACTGGGTATTTATTAATAATAGGTGATGATTAAATCCTGTATCACTGCGTATCGCACTAATACGGAATTTGTTAGTGCCGCAATTTACTAATCCTAAAATTCTGTGAGGGTTTTCATAGTGCCGGCAGAGGGTCACTATGGAATACTATTAATCCCGGGAATGGTGCTACAGCATACTGACCGCTGCGAGGAGCCTTACTAGTGACCCTCAGAGAAAATACTTACTGCCCCATAACAAAAGTATCTTCCATAACCGCCCTCCCTAGCCCTGTACATAGATATCTCTGACCCACCTTCAGATAGTGCATTGGTCTGCGCTCATACGTGGAGCCCAGGTGGTGCTGCGTCACCAGCTCACTGTGACTCTCTGACACCAGGTTCATCCAATTGTAAATCTGCAACAAAAAGCAAATGTAATATTTTATTTATTCTCTAGTTCTTTTAAGCAAATTACTGATTTTGTCTGTTTTAATGGTTCATCACAAGCATGCAAAAACTTTATATATATATATATATATATATATAATGGGGCTGAAATGCTGGAGTTCGGGATGGTGGTGGTCAAAATACCTACCGCGGCATCCGGATCGCTAGAGTCCCAACAGGGGCCTGGAAGCAATACTAACTAACCCCCTAACCCTCCCTTCCCGCAGCCTAAATCTAAACCTCCTCTCCCCCCCGTCCCCCACCCCCGCCCCACAGCCTAACCCTAACCCTCCCCGGTGGTGGCTATCCCTAACCCCGCCCACCCTGCAGCCTAAACCTAATGTGTCCTTCCCCCCTGCAGCCTAACCCTAACCCTCCCCGGTGGTGGCTATCCCTAACCCCGCCCACCCTGCAGACTAAACCTAATGTGTCCTTCCCCCCTGCAGCCTAACCCTAACCCTCCCCGGTGGTGGCTATCCCTAACCCCGCCCACCCTGCAGCCTAAACCTAATGTGTCCTTCCCCCCTGCAGCCTAACCCTAACCTCCCCGGGGATCAGGATCCCAACTGTCGGCGCCAGCCTTGTGATCCTTTTCAGGATCCCAGCACCGGCTTTCTGATCCATTTTGGTATTTCGACATCAGTATTTTGACAGCCGGATCCTATATATATATATATATATATATATATATATATATATATATATATATATATATATATATATATATATATATATATATATATATATATATATATATATATATATATATATATATATATATATATATATATATATATATATATATATATATATATATATATACATATACATACATATACATATACATATACATATACATATACATATACATATACATATACATATACATATACATATACATATACATATACATATACATATACAGACAGACAGACAGACAGACAGACAGACAGACAGACAGACAGACAGACAGACAGACAGACAGACAGACAGACAGACAGACAGACAGACAGACAGACAGACAGACAGACAGACAGACAGACAGACAGACAGACAGACAGACAGACAGACAGACAGACAGACAGAGCCCTGCTCAACTATCCCTTTCATAGGATTAACTGAGACTGGGCTGTCGGACTTAATCCTCTGCTGTAATGACTTAGGGGGTCACTCCGAGTTGATGGCACGTGGCAACTTTTTGCTGCCCATACGATCAACTAGACGCCACCTATGGGGGAGGGTTTTTTTGCATAGCAAGGCTGCGAACGCTTGTGCAACCATGCTATGCAAAAACATTTTGTGCAGTTTCTGAGTAGCCCTGGACTTTACCCGCTGCGATGTCTTCAGCCTATCCGGTCCCGGAATTGACGTCAGACTCCCACCCTGCAAACGCCTGGACGCATCTACGTTCGCCGCACCACTCCCAGAACGGACGCCCCGGAACGGCTTCCTCCTGTCAATCTTCTTGCGATCGCGGTAGTGATCGCTTTCTTCGTTCTTCTTGTTGTTGCCCAGCAACGGCCGTCGCTGGCCAACAACGCGCCTGCACATTGCGGCCGCCGCGCATGCGCAGTACGGACCTGTTCGCACTGCTGCGAAACACAGCAGCGTGCGAACGGGTCGGAATGACCCCCTTAATCCCCTGCTGTATTGTTCTCTCTGTATTGTATTGCAGCTGAGAACAATATTATGAAAGGCTTATGCTAATAAGCCTTGGTGCACCATGGCGCATCAGAGAAGGCTAGATGATTGAGGCTCCATCTGTATACCCACTGTCGAGTCACATTATTATGACCACCGGCACGGACAGCAGCTAGACAGGCTGAAGTGTCGTTTTAGACCCACGTATGTATGGTATAGATAGTTAGGACTCGGAGGTTGTCCGATACATGGGGCCCGGATGTAATGAACCTGGTTTTGCCTTGTAAATGTTTGCTGCTTAAAAAAAAAAAACACGAGTTCGGCCAAAGTGTTGGAGCTCCGGCCGAAAGGAGTTTAGTACATGAGCTTAAGTGCCACCTATTGCAAATTGGTCCAGACAGTTTGCGAAGCTAAAATGTCCTCGTGGATTATATGGTACAATCACACAGTAGTGTTGGCCTGGGGTAAGGTTTGTGTGGGCCCCAGGGCAACTAACTAGTGGGGCCCCGACCAATAAAATTATGTAATATGATATCCTGGATGTCATGCCGCCGCGGCCGCTGCGCTTACCCCTCCGGGTGCGCTGGGCTTCCTGGCGGCCGTCCCCGCTGGTGGTCCCCGGCTCCTGTTGCTCTGTCGGCGCTGGTCCCGGCGGATGTCCGGGGGACGGGCGTCGCGGGTGCGCCTGGCGTCCCCGGGGGTCAGATGGGCGGGTGACGTCATCAGCGCTCTCCGCCAATCGGAGAGAGGCGGGAAGTTTAAATTCAGACGCCGGGCAGAGCTCCGGTGCCTGAGTATCATCAATTCTGCTGTCAGAAGCTGTGATCTCCAGAGCTCCCACGTTCCTGCGGTCTCCATGCCTCCAAGCACTTCCGTGCTTCCAAGCACCTCCGTGCCTCCAAGCACTTCCGTGCCTCCAAGCACTTCCGTGCCTCCAAGCACTTCCGTGCCTCCAAGCAGCTCCGTGCCTCCAAGCAGCTCCGTGCCTCCAAGCACTTCCGTGCCTCCAAGCACTTCCGTTCCTCCAAGCACCTCCGTGCCTCCAAGCGCCCAAGCGCCTCCACGCACCTCCGTGCCTCAATACCTGTTCCCCCAGCACCTCTGTGCCTCACCTCAGCATCGCTGTGCCTCAATACCTGTGCCTCCGGCACCTCCGTGTCTCAATACCTGTGCCTCCAGCACCTCTGTGCCTCAGCACTCAGCATCGCTGTGCCTCCGGCACTTCCGTGCCCCAATACCTGTGCCCCCAGCACCTCAGTGCCTCCAGCATCTCTGTGCCTCAGCATTCAGCATCTTTACAAGTCTTGTCTTTCAGGAGACCTTCAAGCATTCCTCCGTGCCTCCTGCCTGCCGTCTTAATCCTGTATGAGGAAGACCTACATCCGGCCATCTCTACTGCGACCCAGTAGCGGTTCCTCTTCCCGGTCACCGGAAGAAGCCCCGAGTCCACAACACTTTCCAATCAGGTCAGTGATAGTATACTCAGGCCCCATGGACCCGGGGAATCGGAACACAGAGTCGAGCGCCATCCAAAGTTTGGCTTCCCGAGTTCAGTCTCAAGAGGCGACACAGGGTCAGGTGATGCAATATCTCCAGGAACTGTCCGGCCGATTGGATCAAATCCAAGCACCCTTAGCCTCCGCAATTCCGGCTCCAGCTTCCGTAACTGCTCCAGTTGCTGTTTCCAGTAATGTCCAACCTCCGGCCGGTACCAGGTCACGTCTTCAGCTTCCTACTCCTTCCCGCTACAATGGGAACCCAAAGAATTGCCGTGGTTTTTTAAATCAGTGAGAGGTGCACTTCGAGCTGCTCGCTCATAACTTCCCTACGGATCGCTCTAAGGTAGCGTATATCATTTCCGTGCTTGAGGGATCACCGTTGGATTGGGTGTCTCCATTGTGGGAACGATCTGATCCCGTGGTTTCCAACTACACCAACTTCATCACGTCCTTTCGAAGAATCTTCGACGAACCCGGCAGGATGACCACTGCTTCTTCCGATTTGCTTTGTGTTCGTCAGGGCTCCCGTTCCGTGGGTCAGTACGTGGTTCATTTCCAGACCATTGCCTCTGAATTACTCTGGAATAATGATGCCCTGAGAGCTGCCTTCTGGAACGGTCTCTCCGATCGGCTGAAAGAAGAGCTGGTTACAAGGGATCTGCCGGATCCATTAGAAGAGATGATTTCCCTTTGCGTCAAGGTGGATCTTCGGATGCAGGAGCGTGGAAGAGAACGTAGCCGTCCAGATCGTTCCAGGTACCGGAATCCTACTCCTAGACCGGTGGCTATGCCTAGCTCGGACGAGCCCATGCAAAATTAACCGATCCCGACTGTCTCCGGAAGAACGACAGCGTCGTCGTGAGGGTAAACTTTGCCTTTACTGTGGAGCCGCAGATAACTTTCTCAAGTTTTGTAAATCCCGTCCGGGAAACGGGCAGGCCTAGCTTGTTCCGGAGGAGTCAAGCTGGGGGTTACGACAAAATCTTCTCCAATTTTGGACTGTTTGCTTTTTGTAACTCTAGTCACCGAATCAGCCTCCAAGTCTTGTGAAGCCCTGTTGGATTCCGGGGCTGCGGGGAACTTCGTTTCTTCCTCCTGTGTCCAAAGCATGGGTTTAAAGTTACGGCCTATCGAGCGGTCTATTTCGTTGACGGCTATCAACGGGACTAGAATTTCCAAGGGTCTCATAATGTGGCGCACGGAGCCAGTTAAGCTGCAGGTCGGGGCTCTACATCAAGAAAGTCTGGAACTCTTGGTAATCCCAGAAATGCACCATGATCTGGTCCTTGGAATGCCTTGGCTAAAAATTCATAATCCTCACATTGACTGGAAGTCTTCACAAATTCTGTCCTGGAGTTCCTTTTGTCACGCTAATTGTCTCACTCCTGTTTGTCCGCTCCATGTCTCTTCCAAGATGGATGAAGAGAATATTCCGGAGGCGTATCAAGGGTACAAGGATGTGTTTTCGGAACAAGCAGCTGATCTGTTACCACCTCATAGGCCTTGGGACTGCCCTATTGACCTTGTCCCAAGGAAGACGCCACCTCGTGGTCGCACATATCCCCTATCACTTCCCGAGACTCAAGCTATGTCGGAATATATTAAGTCCAATCTGCTCAAGAGATTTATTCGCCCCTCTTCCTCCCCTGCTGGAGCGGGCTTCTTTTTCGTGAAGAAGAAGGACGGGGGGTTGAGACCATGTATCGACTACCGCGGCTTAAACGATATCACTATCAAGAATAAATACCCCTTGCCACTAATCACAGAGTTATTTGATAGGGTTCATAGTGCCCGCGTTTTCTCCAAACTCGACTTGAGGGGAGCTTATAATCTTATACGCATCCGAGAAGGGGATGAATGGAAGACTGCCTTCAATACCCGAGATGGGCATTACGAATACTTGGTGATGCCGTTCGGTCTTAGTAATGCTCCTGCTGTTTTCCAGGGATTCGTCAACGAAATCTTCCGAGACATGTTATATCAGAGTGTTGTGGTATATTTGGACGACATACTGATTTTTTCCAAGAATCTTGTTGAACACAGGACTCAAGCCAAAGAAGTGCTCCACCGTTTACGAGAGAATCATCTCTATGCTAAGCTTTCCAAATGTACCTTTGAAGTAACATCAATTCCGTTCCTCGGTTATATCATCTCGGGGACGGAGCTTCGCATGGATCCGGAAAAGCTTTCTGCCATTCGTGACTGGACTCAGCCTCTCTCTTTGAAAGCAATACAAAGGTTCCTGGGCTTTGCGAATTACTACAGGAAATTTGTTAGAGGTTTCTCCACCATTGTCGCGCCCATTACTGCCCTGACAAGAAAGGGCTCTAATCCGAGTTTGTGGCCTCCCGAAGCCATTGAGGCATTTTCCCACTTGAAGTTAGCTTTCATGGCCGCTCCAGTTCTCCAACAACCAAATTTCGATGAACCTTTCTTCCTAGAGGTTGACGCATCTTCAGTCGGGGTTGGGGCCGTTCTCTCTCAGTACTCCTCTGATAAGAAGTTACATCCGTGTGGCTTCCACTCTCGTAAATTCTCTCCGGCCGAACGAAATTACACTATTGGAGACCAGGAACTTTTGGCAATTAAATCCGCCTTGGAAGAGTGGAGATACCTCTTGGAAGGGGCTAAACATGTGTTTACCATTTACACGGATCACAAAAATTTGCTGTACATCAAATCCGCACAATGCTTGAATCCTCGCCAAGCGAGATGGGCACTTTTCTTTACTCAATTTTCTTTTGTTATCAAGTACCGGGCCGGGACACTCAATATTAAAGCAGATGCGCTGTCCCGTTCACAAGTTTCCACAGACGAGGATGAATCTTTTGAGCAGAGTTTAATTCTAAATCCAGTTTCTGTCTCCGCTGCTTTAACTACTCCAGCTCCTCCTCCTGGAAGAATGTCCGTACCTGCTAGATTCCGGCCAAGAATATTACAGTGGGTCCATAACTCCAAGTTTTCCGGTCATCCCGGTGCCCAGAAGATGTACAAGTTTCTGCAAAGGTCTTACTGGTGGAACACCATGAGGAAGGATGTACAGGATTACGTTAATTCTTGTCCACAGTGTACACAACATAAATCTCCTCGCCTGCCTCCTGCTGGGTTACTTCGTCCTTTGCCTATCCCTGTGAGACCCTGGACTCACATTTCCATGGACTTCATCACTGACTTGCCCTGTTCCTAGGGTTGCAACACCGTCTGGGTAATCGTTGACCGTTTTTCGAAGATGGCACACTTCGTGCCTTTGACTGGTCTACCGACAGCTCCGAAACTAGCTCTACTGTTCATCCAAGAACATTTTCGGTTGCATGGGTTGCCACAAGATATAGTCTCTGACCGTGGGGTACAGTTCACCGCAAGGTTTTGGAAAGCCCTCTGTTCGAACCTACAGATTAAACTTAAGTTTTCATCCGCTTATCATCCCCAAACGAATGGTCAAACGGAACGAGTCAATCAAGATCTAGAGACTTTCCTTCGTCTTTATCTCTCCCTTTCACAGGACAACTGGGTGGAGTTGTTGCCTTGGGCGGAGTTTGCCCATAACCATTCGTTTCATTCTTCCACTGGGGAATCTCCATTCTTCGTCAACTACGGGTTCCATCCACGTGTTCCAGAATTACCAAGCCTTCCGACAGAAGAGGTTCCAGCTGTAACGTCCACTCTACGACACTTCGGACAAATTTGGAGTAAGATTCATGCTAATCTTAAGAAGGTTTCAGTCCGGTACAAGTTCTTTGCAGATAAGAAACGGTGAGCCGCTCCTCAATACAAGGTTGGTGACAGGGTTTGGCTGTCCACACGTAATCTCCGGTTGAAGGTGCCCACCATGAAGTTTGCTCCAAGATTCATCGGTCCTTATCCTGTGCTACAAGTCCTGAATCCTGTGGTCTGTAAGCTGGGTTTGCCTTCTCACCTACGTATACCTAATGCCTTCCATGTTTCTCTTCTTCGTCCTCTCGTCCTTAATAGTTTTCATTCAAAGGCCTCTAGCCCCACCTCAATGGAGACTGAAACAGGGACAGACTTCGAGATCAAAACTATTCTAGACTCTCGTTACTATCACAAGGGTTTACAATATTTGGTGGAATGGAAGGGTTATGGACCTGAAGAAAGAAGTTAGATAAAGGCTTCTGAGGTCACCGCTCCCCGACTAATTCGGATCTTTCATTCCAGACACCCAACTAAACCAGGAAAGTGTCCTGAGGCCACTCCTAGAGGAGGGGGTACTGTCATGCCACTGCGGCCGCTGCGCCTACCCCTCCGGGTGCGCTGGGCTTCCTGGCGGCCGTCCCCGCTGGTGGTCCCCGGCTCCTGTTGCTCTGTCGGCGATGGTCCCGGCGGATGTCCGGGGGACGGGCGTCGCGGAAGCGCCTGGCGTCCCCGGGGGTCAGATGGGCGGGTGACGTCATCGGCGCTCTCCGCCAATCGGAGAGAGGCGGGAAGTTTAAATTCAGACGCCGGGCAGAGCTCCGGTGCCTGAGTATCATCAATTCTGCTGTCAGAAGCTGTGATCTCCAGAGCTCCCACGTTCCTGCGGTCTCCGTGCCTCCAAGCACTTCCGTGCTTCCAAGCATCTCCGTGCCTCCAAGCACCTCCGTGCCTCCAAGCACCTCCGTGCCTCCAAGCACCTCCGTGCCTCCAAGCATCTCCGTGCCTCCAAGCACTTCCGTGCCTCCAAGCACCTCCGTGCCTCCAAGCACCTCTGTGCTTCCAAGCGCCCAAGCGCCTCCATGCACCTCAATACCTGTGCCCCCAGCACCTCAGTGCCTCCAGAACCTCTGTGCCTCAGCACTCAGCATCGCTGTGCCTCCGGCACCTCCGTGCCTCAATACCTGTGCCTCCGGCACCTCCGTGTCTCAATACCTGTGCCTCCAGCACCTCTGTGCCTCAGCACTCAGCATCGCTGTGCCTCCAGCACTTCCGTGCCTCAATACCTGTGCCTCCAGCACCTCCGTGCCTCAATACCTGTGCCCCCAGCACCTCAGTGCCTCCAGCACCTCTGTGCCTCAGCATTCAGCATCTTTACAAGTCTTGTCTTTCAGGAGACCTTCAAGCATTCCTCCGTGCCTCCTGCCTGCCGTCTTAATCCTGTATGAGGAAGACCTACATCCGGCCATCTCTACTGCGACCCAGTAGCGGTTCCTCTTCCCGGTCACCGGAAGAAGCCCAGAGTCCACAACACTTTCCAATCAGGTCAGTGATACTGGAGATGTTATTAAAAAGTATAATGTGTTAATACTCCCAGAACCAGAAAGGGCAGCGCGGATGGTGTTATGGTTAGCATTACGCCTCACAGCAGTGAGGTCATGGATTTGGTTTGTGAGAGTGTAGAGAACACATGTAAGTTTTGTGTGAGCTGTGTAGAAGTAATTGGGAGGTTATGTGAGGGCGGAGGAGGAATATGATAAGTTGCCTGATGAGGTGCATTCTCAGGGAACGCCGGAAGGTTTGGAGACCAGAGGAAAGTCTTGTTATGCAGGGAGGGCATTGGACTGAGTAGGTGCAGCCCGAATATAGTTCTGTAACCATGACTGGGAGCAGGTGATGGGTGTGGGTGAGAGACGCGGGTCTTGTGCAGAGTAGAGGGATAGAGCTTGGAGAGAAATGTTTTGAGTTAAATATTAAAGTATTTTATCTATAAACCCCCTGGTCTTGCTGCTGTTTGTGCCCCAGGTGCTGATTGGCTGGTCTGGCTCATGAGGTCGATGTGTGTTCCACGCTATACTGTTTATGAATTATTATAACGTGGTATTAATAGTCAATAAAACCCTGTCTTACATCTTCCATTGGATGGTATTTGGTGTACTCATAAGTGGTTATCGATCGCTTGCTTCTTCTTCTTCCCTTCTCGTTGCCCATAAACTGGGTTACGTTGTCCAACAAAAGCCTACAAGAGCAAACGACACATAACACGGTGAATGCATTGTGTAAGCACAGTATTACAGACATTGCATTTTATTTGTGATGTAGAGCTCCCTAACGGAAAGCTCGACTCTTGGGCAGTACGGATGGTGTAGTGGTTAGCATTACTGCCTCACAGCACTGAGGTCATGGGTTCGATTCCCACTATGGTCCTAACTGTTTGGAGTTTGTATATTCTCCCCATACTTGCGTGGGTTCCCTCCGGGTTCTCCGGTTTCCTCCCACAATCCAAATATATACTGGTAGGTTAATTGGCTCCTAACAAAATTAACCCTAGCATAAATGTATATGTGTGTACATGTGATAGGTAATATAGATTGTAAGCTCCACTGGGGCAGGGACTGATGTGAATGGCCAAGTATTCTCTGTAAAGCGCTGCGGAATATGTGTGCGCTATATAAATAACTGGTAATAAATATTAAATAAACTCTTTCTACACGCAATAAACAACACATAAGATTGCGGCAACAATGAAAGCGTTGAGATAATAAACACTGCCCACATAACACTTCCTGCACACACCTAGATATATGAATTATCCTCCCTTGGAATTGGTGCAAAATGGTGATATTCAGGATGTCGACATGTTCTGAATGTTGACATGGACCGGAGGTCAACATATCAAATGTTGACATTTGCAAGGTCAGGCTTACTCCAGAGTGTCTGTACCCAGCAGAAACCTGGTATCCAGTCCTCAGTGTCTCCAGTGTCCGGTGGGTGGATAGCCTCAGTAGAAGCGGTGTCCAAGAGATGCTCAGCATACAGTAAGGTCCTGGTGACCAGAGGTTATCCGGCATCCAGATCCAATAGGCCTTTGTCAGGAGATTGCAGTGATAACCACCGGAAATGAGACGGCGAGTTATGCGAAACTTCAGAAATCAACTGCAGAAGTGTACCATGAATGAGGCCGCCGTCTGGACGATAATATATTCAAAACCAATTGAAAATAAACTATATTCCATGCACTTCTACATTATGTACTAAAATTTTGCATAGCATCTACCATGACTTTTGTGTTACCATTTATAATCTGGGAGATTATTTTGCCTTACCCTGTATTATGGATCTGAGTTTGATGAGCCTGAATCGCAGTAATCATCATCTACAGATCGCAGTAATCATCATCTACAGATCACAGTAATCATCATCTACAGATCACAGTAATCATCATCTACAGATCGCAGTAATCATCATCTACAGATCGCAGTAATCATCTACAGATCGCAGAAATCATCATCTACAGATCGCAGAAATCATCATCTACAGATCACAGTAATCATCATCTACAGATCACAGTAATCATCATCTACAGATCGCAGTAATCATCATCTACAGATCACAGTAATCATCATCTACAGATCACAGTAATCATCATCTACAGATCACAGTAATCATCATCTACAGATCACAGTAATCATCATCTACAGATCGCAGTAATCATCATCTACAGATCGCAGTAATCATCTACAGATTGCAGTAATCATCATCTACAGATCACAGTAATCATCTACAGATCGCAGTCATCTACAGATCACAGTAATCATCATCTACAGATCACAGTAATCATCATCTACAGATCGCAGTAATCATCATCTACAGATCGCAGTAATCATCTACAGATCACAGTAATCATCTACAGATCACAGTAATCATCATCTACAGATCACAGTAATCATCATCTACAGATCACAGTAATCATCATCTACAGATCACAGTAATCATCATCTACAGATCACAGTAATCATCATCTACAGATCACAGTAATCATCTACAGATCGCAGTCATCTACAGATCACAGTAATCATCATCTACAGATCACAGTAATCATCATCTACAGATCGCAGTAATCATCATCTACAGATCGCAGTAATCATCTACAGATCACAGTAATCATCTACAGATCACAGTAATCATCATCTACAGATCACAGTAATCATCATCTACAGATCACAGTAATCATCATCTACAGATCACAGTAATCATCTACAGATTGCAGTAATCATCTACAGATCGCAGTAATCATCTACAGATTGCAGTAATCATCTACAGATTGCAGTAATCATCATCTACAGATCGCAGTAATCATCTACAGATTGCAGTAATCATCTACAGATCGCAGTAATCATCTACAGATCACAGTAATCATCATCTACAGATCGCAGTAATCATCATCTACAGATCGCAGTAATCATCTACAGATCGCAGTAATCATCTACAGATCACAGTAATCATCATCTACAGATCACAGTAATCATCATCTACAGATCACAGTAATCATCATCTACAGATCACAGTAATCATCATCTACAGATCACAGTAATCATCATCTACAGATCACAGTAATCATCTACAGATCACAGTAATCATCTGCAGATCACAGTAATCATCATCTACAGATCGCAGTAATCATCATCTACAGATCACAGTTATTATCATCTACAGATCACAGTAATCATCTACAGATCACAGTAATCATCATCTACAGATCACAGTAATCATCATCTACAGATCACAGTAATCATCATCTACAGATCACAGTAATCATCATCTACAGATCACAGTAATCATCATCTACAGATTGCAGTAATCATCTACAGATCGCAGTAATCATCATCTACAGATCGCAGTAATCATCATCTACAGATCACAGTAATCATCATCTACAGATCACAGTAATCATCATCTACAGATCACAGTAATCATCTACAGATCACAGTAATCATCTGCAGATCACAGTAATCATCATCTACAGATCGCAGTAATCATCATCTACAGATCACAGTTATTATCATCTACAGATCACAGTAATCATCTACAGATCACAGTAATCATCATCTACAGATCACAGTAATCATCATCTACAGATCACAGTAATCATCATCTACAGATCACAGTAATCATCATCTACAGATCACAGTAATCATCATCTACAGATTGCAGTAATCATCTACAGATCGCAGTAATCATCATCTACAGATCGCAGTAATCATCATCTACAGATCACAGTAATCATCATCTACAGATCACAGTAATCATCATCTACAGATCACAGTAATCATCTACAGATCACAGTAATCATCTGCAGATCACAGTAATCATCATCTACAGATCGCAGTAATCATCATCTACAGATCACAGTTATTATCATCTACAGATCACAGTAATCATCTACAGATCACAGTAATCATCATCTACAGATCACAGTAATTATCATCTACAGATCACAGTAATCATCATCTACAGATCACAGTAATCATCTACAGATCACAGTAATCATCTACAGATCACAGTAATCATCTACAGATCACAGTAATCATCATCTACAGATCACATGTTACGACCCATATGCTCAGGACTGGAGAGATCTTATACAGTAGTCCAGAGCAGCAGGACGTAATGCTGGGAAAGGGAAACGGAATGGGAAATGTTACTACCTGTAGGCTCAGGACTGGAGAGATCTTATACAGTAGTCCAGAGCGGCAGGATGTAATGCAGGGAAAAGGGCAACGGAATGGGAATAGCCCCTGGCACCCTACCTCCGTTGTTTTACCCGTGCTGTCAATTCACTCTTGCGAGACTATGGTTTCTTGGGCCCATGGCAGCCGTGTTTGAAGGGCGGATTACGTCTGCCCAACTCCGATGCCCCCTCAGGTCTTAAGGAGAGACAAAGAGTGAACTGAGACAGGGTAATAACAAGGGGCCCTCTAACTGAAACAACAAGGCCAAGGAAAAGGACAACCAAAGATTCCACTTGTCCACTCCCCTACACGGCACCGCCGAGCTCTGGGGAGGACAATGGAAGCGGAAACCTCCGCAATGCTCCAGTACAAACAAAACAATACTAAAGCGGCCTAGGCCGCAACACGCGGCAAGGCCGCCACTCACGAAACCCGGGTGAGAACCCCAACCGACTGCCACAGGTAAATGAGGACCAGAAGGATTCCCAGGACCGGGTAACGAACTCCAAGATACAGGAACTCAGGGAGCAGGACGGACCGGATACGACAGACCAAGAACAGACGTTCACCAAACATGAGCAGCATGCAGGAAGCTATCACCGGCGTTAGTGTGAGGCACTGAGGAGGCATATAACAGGGAACCCTCCAATAGAAACACAAAGGCTAATGAACAAATGCCGTGCAGCTGCTTTGCTGCACGAGCAGGGGAAAACAGGTGAATGCTGATTAGTGCAACGGGGAACGCGGTCCACCTGTGGCGTCCCCGTTGCTAAGGACCCGGCGGCCCTGCACGCATGGCGTCCTAGCGTTGCCAGGGAGCCGGCGGCTTGCGCGCGCCTAGCGTCCCGGCGTTGCTAGGCGCCGCGCAGAAGAAACAAGGAGAGGCGCGGCGCCCGTGAACGCTGCTCTGTCAGCGAGCGGGCGCACCGCCATGCCTAACAGTACCCCCCCTTGAGGAGGGGTTACAGAACCCCTAGAGCCGGGTTTCTGAGGAAACTCCTGAAAAAAAACCCTCTTAAGTCTTGAAGCATGTAAATCTTTATCCAACACCCAAGACTTTTCTTCAGGGCCATAGCCTTTCCAGTGGACCAAGAAATAAAGTCGGCCCCGAGACATCTTAGAATCTAAAACCTTCTCCACCAAGTACTCCTGCTGCCCCTGCACATTCACCGGAAGTCTACTCCGGGAAGCCCTCCGAAGAAATCTCCTGGAGGAAAAATACTGTTTCAGAAGGGAACAGTGAAACGTATTGCCAATCTTTAGTGATCTTGGTACACGTAATCGAAAAGCAACTGGGTTGACCTTTTTAATGATAAGGAACGGTCCAATAAATTTGGGTCCTAATCTAGCTGAGGGCTGTCGGAGCCTGATGTTGCGGGTTGACAACCACACCTTATCTCCCACCTTAAACGTGCATGGGCGCCAGGACCTGTCCGAAAAAATCTTCTCTCGGAAGGCAGCCTTCTTGAGGGCAAGGTGAACTTTTCTCCAAATAATTCTAAGACGGGAAGTTAAGGTCAACGAAGAGACTGGAACATGAGGGTAAAAAGAATTTGCTCTAGGATGGAAACCCAACACTGAAAAGAACGGAGACTCCTTGGTGGAGGAATGACAAGAGTTATTATAAGCAAACTCAGCCAACGGCAGAAATTCAGACCAATCATTCTGAAGTTTGGCCGAATATAACCGTAAGTACTGTTTTAATGACTGATTTACACGTTCAGTTTGTCCGTTAGACTGGGGATGATATCCAGATGTTAAAGAAAGTTTCATATTCAATGAGGCACAAAAACGTTTCCAGAATCGTGCGATGAATTGCGGACCCCGTTCAGAGACAATATCCGTGGGTAAACCATGGAGCCTGAACACATGGCGGAGGAACAAAACTGCTAACCCTTGAGCAGAGGGTAACCGGGGGAGAGCAATGAAATGAGCCATTTTACTAAAACGGTCTACCATCACCCAAATGACTCGAAGGCCCGCAGAAAGAGGAAGGTCCACCACGAAATCCATGGATATATGTGACCATGGCCTGAGAGGAATGGCTAGAGGCATGAGTTGCCCGACTGGCAACGCTCGATCAACCTTGAACCGAGCACAAACCTGACAGGAACGGACAAATTCTTTAACATCTTTAGAGAGACTAGGCCACCACACCGAACGAGATACTAGTTCCAAGGTTTTAGTGATACCTGGATGACCAGACACTTTGTTGTCATGGAACTCAGCTAGAACAGAGCCTCTCACAAATTCAGGGACAAAAAGATTATCAGCAGGAGTAGCTTTGGGAGCCTGCTGTTGAAGCTGGACCAGCTGTGTAAATAAATCCTGTGTGAGGCCTGCCCGGATGATAGATGATGGAACAATGGGGGTGGTGGCAGGATGGTTATTGTGAACTGGAAGAAAACAACGTGACAGGGTGTCAGCTTTCGTATTCTTGGAACCGGGCCTGAAGGTGATAATAAACCTGAAACGAGTGAAAAACAATGCCCAACGTGCCTGCCGAGCATTAAGTCGTTTAGCTGACTCAATATATTGCAGGTTCTTATGGTCAGTAAACACTGTAATGGTATGCCTAGCACCTTCCAGCCAATGCCTCCATTCCTCGAAAGCCCATTTAACTGCCAACAATTCTCGATTACCAACATCATAGTTGGATTCTGCGGAAGAGAATTTCCTGGACATGAAGGCACAAGGGTGTAACTCCTGAGACTCCGGATCTTCCTGAGAAAGGATAGCCCCCACTCCAACCTCTGAGGCATCTACCTTGACTATAAAGGGGAGCTCCGGGTTAGGATGTCTGAGAATAGGAGCCGAGACAAAGGCCTGCTTCAAGGCCAGAAAGGCAGACTCAGCTTCTGGCGACCAATTGGAAGGGTCTGCTCCTTTTTTAGTCAAGGCTACAATTGGAGCGACCAAATCAGAAAAGGCATGAATGAAATGCCTATAATAATTTGCAAACCCTAAAAAGCGCTGAATTGCTTTTAAATTCGTGGGTTGCGCCCAATTAAGGATGGCCTGGAGTTTTTTCGGTTCCATATAAAACCCCTGGGGAGAAATAATATACCCAAAAAAAGACACTTCCGTGATGTGGAAATCACATTTCTCAAGTTTAGCATATAAATGATTCTCTCGTAGCTTTTGAAGACCCAGACGCACATGGGAAACATGTTGTTCCAAAGACTCGGAGTAGATCAAGATGTCGTCTAAATAAACGAGTACAAACTTCCCAAGAAAGTCACGAAGCACATCATTAATAAGGTCTTGAAATACTGCAGGCGCATTAGACAGCCCAAATGGCATCACCAGGTATTCATAATGACCTGACTGAGTGCTGAAAGCCGTCTTCCACTCATCCCCAGATCTTATTCGGATGAGGTTATAAGCTCCTCTAAGATCGATCTTAGAGAAGATGACGGCAGAGCGTAACTGATCAAAGAGCACTGAAATTAATGGCAAGGGATAGGTGTTCTTAACAGAAATTTTATTCAGAGCCCGAAAGTCAATACATGGTCTGAGCGACCCATCTTTTTTCTCAACAAAAAAGAACCCTGCACTCAATGGAGACTTCGAGGGCCTAATGAAACCTTTTTTCAGGCTCTCCTGAATGTAATTATCCATAGCCGTGGTTTCTGGCCCAGACAGGGCATATAATCTCCCCTTAGGTAAAGTGGCATCTGGAATTAAGTCAATAGCACAATCATAGGACCGATGGGGAGGCAGAACGTCCGCGTTTCCTTTGGAAAAAACATCGGCAAAATCCTGATATTCCAAAGGAATAGATTCTGGGGTAACAGCAGCAACCCGAACTGGATGGGAAATACACTCCTTGCAACAAAAAGGACCCCATTGGGAAATCTCCCCAGACCGCCAATCTATGGTGGGATTATGAAAGGCAAGCCAGGGGTGACCCAAAACTACTGGAACTGCCGGACAATGTGTAAGGTAAAATTCTATTTCTTCTGAATGTAGGGCCCCTACTGTCAGCAACACTGGAGGTGTGCGGTGAGTAATAACCCCATTGGAAAGCGGACCCCCATCCAAGCCGTGCATGGTGATACGTCTATCTAAGGGTATCTGTGGAATGCCTAAAGCCTTAGCCCAACCTAAATCCATAACATTTCCTGCAGCTCCACTGTCGACGAAGGCCGACACCAACGAACTGAGGCTGCCAAAGGAAATCTTTACCGGAACTAATAAAGAATCTTTAGAGGAGATTAACTGCAGACCTAAGTGAACCCCCTCACCATTCACTTGGTCAGAGCGTTTTCCTATTTATTCGGGCAACTATGTGCGATATGTCCCTTGCCACCACAATACAAACAGAGACCAGATTTTAACCTTCTGGTCCTTTCCTCTGGGGACAGCCGGGAGAAACCCATCTGCATGGGCTCCTCGACGTCCTCAGGAAAAGTGTATACACATGGACTAGGCCTAAAAGTTGTTCCTCTTTCAGCCCTCCGCTCTCGGAGACGACGATCAATTTTAATAGCGAGCTCCATGAGTTTGTCTAGAGTCTCAGGAGCGGGGTACTGAAGGAGACTGTCTTTAATAATTTCAGATAAACCGAGGCGAAACTGACTGCGCAGGGCCGGGTCATTCCAGCCACAGTCGTTCGACCAACGGCGAAACTCGGTACAATATGCTTCTGCTGGACCTTTCCCTTGCTTTAGTGCACGCAGATGGCTCTCAGCTGATGCTTCTCTATCAGGGTCATCATACAAAAGGCCTAAGGATTTAAAAAAGGCGACTACAGATAGCAATGCAGCATCATCTGATTTTAGCCCAAAAGCCCAGGTCTGTGGATCACCTTGGAGTAAAGATATGACAATCCCGACCCGTTGGGACTCAGTACCGGAAGAACGAGGCTTTAAACGAAAATAAAGCTTACAAGCTTCTTTAAAATTAAAAAAATCCTTCCGACTACCCAAAAAACGATCAGGTAAATGCATCTTCGGTTCAGGAACTACACTCGGGGAGGCTCGCAAAAGATCTTCCTGCGATCTCACCCGAAGAGAAAGATCCTGAACCATCTGAGTTAACTCCTGAATCTGGTTGGCCAAAAGCTGACTGGGATTTGGACCTAACCCTGCTGGATTCATGAGGACGAATTTCTAGGCCCACCAATACAAAAAATAAACCCCCCCTTTTTTTTTTTATAGACGCCGGTGATAATGTTACGACCCGGATGCTCAGGACTGGAGAGATCTTATACAGTAGTCCAGAGCAGCAGGACGTAATGCTAGGAAAGGGAAACGGAATGGGAAATGTTACTACCTGGAGGCTCAGGACTGGAGAGATCTTATACAGTAGTCCAGAGCGGCAGGATGTAATGCAGGGAAAAGGGCAACGGAATGGGAATAGCCCCTGGCACCCTACCTCCGTTGTTTTACCCGTGCTGTCAATTCACTCTTGCGAGACTATGGTTTCTTGGGCCCATGGCAGCCGCGTTTGAAGGGCGGATTAAGTCTGCCCAACTCCGGTGCCCCCTCAGGTCTTAAGGAGAGACAAAGAGTGTACTGAGACAGGGTAATAACAAGGGGCCCTCTAACTGAAACAACAAGGCCAGGGGCTACTGGCTAACCTAAAACAAAAAGTATGCGCGGCTTGCCGCCAAGGAAAAGGACAACCAAAGATTCCACTTGTCCACTCCCCTACACGGCACCGCCGAGCTCCGGGGAGGACAATGGAAGCGGAAACCTCCGCAATGCTCCAGTACAAACAAAACAATACTAAAGCGGCCTAGGCCGCAACACGCGGCAAGGCCGCCACTCACGAAACCCGGGTGAGAACCCCAACCGACTGCCACAGGTAAATGAGGACCAGAAGGATTCCCAGGACCGGGTAACGAACTCCAAGATACAGGAACTCAGGGAGCAGGACGGACCGGATACGACAGACCAAGAACAGACGTTCACCAAACATGAGCAGCATGCAGGAAGCTATCACCGGCGTTAGTGTGAGGCACTGAGGAGGCATATAACAGGGAACCCTCCAATAGAAACACAAAGGCTAATGAACAAATGCCGTGCAGCTGCTTTGCTGCACGAGCAGGGGAAAACAGGTGAATGCTGATTAGTGCAACGGGGAACGCGGTCCGCCTGTGGCGTCCCCGTTGCTAAGGACCCGGCGGCCCTGCACGCACGGCGTCCTAGCGTTGCCAGGGAGCCGGCGGCTTGCGCGCGCCTAGCGTCCCGGCGTTGCTAGGCGCCGTGCAGAAGAAACAAGAAGAGAGGCGCAGCACCCGTGACCGCTGCTCTGTCAGTGAGCGGGCGCACCGCCGCGCCTGACATCACAGTAATCATCTACAGATCGCAGTAATCATCTACAGATCGCAGTAATCATCTACAGATCGCAGTAATCATCTACAGATCGCAGTAATCATCATCTACAGATCGCAGTAATCATCATCTACAGATCGCAGTAATCATCATCTACAGATCGCAGTAATCATCATCTACAGATCACAGTAATCATCATCTACAGATCACAGTAATCATCATCTACAGATCACAGTAATCATCTACAGATCACAGTAATCATCATCTACAGATCACAGTAATCATCATCTACAGATCACAGTAATCATTATCTACAGATCACAGTAATCATCATCTACAGATCACAGTAATCATCTACAGATCACAGTAATCATCATCTACAGATCACAGTAATCATCTACAGATCGCAGTAATCATCTACAGATCGCAGTAATCATCTACAGATCACAGTAATCATCATCTACAGATCACAGTAATCATCATCTACAGATCACAGTAATTATCATCTACAGATCACAGTAATCATCATCTACAGATCACAGTAATCATTATCTACAGATCACAGTAATCATCTACAGATCACAGTAATCATCATCTACAGATCACAGTAATCATCATCTACAGATCACAGTAATCATTATCTACAGATCACAGTAATCATCTACAGATCACAGTTATCATCATCTACAGATCACAGTTATCATCATCTACAGATCACAGTAATCATCTACAGATCGCAGTAATCATCATCTAGTGATCACAGTAATCATCATCTACAGATCACAGTAATCATCATCTACAGATCACAGTAATCATCATCTACAGATCACAGTAATCATCATCTACAGATCACAGTAATAATCATCTACAGATCACAGTAATCATCATCTACAGATCGCAGTAATCATCTACAGATCACAGTAATAATCATCTACAGATCACAGTAATCATCATCTACAGATCGCAGTAATCATCTACAGATCACAGTAATCATCATCTACAGATCGCAGTAATCATCTACAGATCGCAGTAATCATCTACAGATCGCAGTAATCATCTACAGATCACAGTAATCATCATCTACAGATCACAGTAATCATTATCTACAGATCACAGTAATCATCATCTACAGATCGCAGTAATCATCATCTACAGATCACAGTAATCATCATCTACAGATCACAGTAATCATCTACAGATCACAGTAATCATCATCTACAGATCACAGTAATCATCATCTACAGATCACAGTAATCATCATCTACAGATCACAGTAATCATTATCTACAGATCACAGTAATCATCATCTACAGATCACAGTAATCATCTACAGATCACAGTAATCATCATCTACAGATCACAGTAATCATCATCTACAGATCACAGTAATCATCTACAGATCACAGTAATCATCATCTACAGATCACAGTAATTATCATCTACAGATCACAGTAATCATCTACAGATCACAGTAATCATCTACAGATCACAGTAATCATCTACAGATCACAGTAATCATCATCTACAGATCACATGTTACGACCCATATGCTCAGGACTGGAGAGATCTTATACAGTAGTCCAGAGCAGCAGGACGTAATGCTGGGAAAGGGAAACGGAATGGGAAATGTTACTACCTGTAGGCTCAGGACTGGAGAGATCTTATACAGTAGTCCAGAGCGGCAGGATGTAATGCAGGGAAAAGGGCAACGGAATGGGAATAGCCCCTGGCACCCTACCTCCGTTGTTTTACCCGTGCTGTCAATTCACTCTTGCGAGACTATGGTTTCTTGGGCCCATGGCAGCCGTGTTTGAAGGGCGGATTACGTCTGCCCAACTCCGATGCCCCCTCAGGTCTTAAGGAGAGACAAAGAGTGAACTGAGACAGGGTAATAACAAGGGGCCCTCTAACTGAAACAACAAGGCCAAGGAAAAGGACAACCAAAGATTCCACTTGTCCACTCCCCTACACGGCACCGCCGAGCTCTGGGGAGGACAATGGAAGCGGAAACCTCCGCAATGCTCCAGTACAAACAAAACAATACTAAAGCGGCCTAGGCCGCAACACGCGGCAAGGCCGCCACTCACGAAACCCGGGTGAGAACCCCAACCGACTGCCACAGGTAAATGAGGACCAGAAGGATTCCCAGGACCGGGTAACGAACTCCAAGATACAGGAACTCAGGGAGCAGGACGGACCGGATACGACAGACCAAGAACAGACGTTCACCAAACATGAGCAGCATGCAGGAAGCTATCACCGGCGTTAGTGTGAGGCACTGAGGAGGCATATAACAGGGAACCCTCCAATAGAAACACAAAGGCTAATGAACAAATGCCGTGCAGCTGCTTTGCTGCACGAGCAGGGGAAAACAGGTGAATGCTGATTAGTGCAACGGGGAACGCGGTCCACCTGTGGCGTCCCCGTTGCTAAGGACCCGGCGGCCCTGCACGCACGGCGTCCTAGCGTTGCCAGGGAGCCGGCGGCTTGCGCGCGCCTAGCGTCCCGGCGTTGCTAGGCGCCGCGCAGAAGAAACAAGGAGAGGCGCGGCGCCCGTGAACGCTGCTCTGTCAGCGAGCGGGCGCACCGCCATGCCTAACAGTACCCCCCCTTGAGGAGGGGTTACAGAACCCCTAGAGCCGGGTTTCTGAGGAAACTCCTGAAAAAAAACCCTCTTAAGTCTTGAAGCATGTAAATCTTTATCCAACACCCAAGACTTTTCTTCAGGGCCATAGCCTTTCCAGTGGACCAAGAAATAAAGTCGGCCCCGAGACATCTTAGAATCTAAAACCTTCTCCACCAAGTACTCCTGCTGCCCCTGCACATTCACCGGAAGTCTACTCCGGGAAGCCCTCCGAAGAAATCTCCTGGAGGAAAAATACTGTTTCAGAAGGGAACAGTGAAACGTATTGCCAATCTTTAGTGATCTTGGTACACGTAATCGAAAAGCAACTGGGTTGACCTTTTTAATGATAAGGAACGGTCCAATAAATTTGGGTCCTAATCTAGCTGAGGGCTGTCGGAGCCTGATGTTGCGGGTTGACAACCACACCTTATCTCCCACCTTAAACGTGCATGGGCGCCAGGACCTGTCCGAAAAAATCTTCTCTCGGAAGGCAGCCTTCTTGAGGGCAAGGTGAACTTTTCTCCAAATAATTCTAAGACGGGAAGTTAAGGTCAACGAAGAGACTGGAACATGAGGGTAAAAAGAATTTGCTCTAGGATGGAAACCCAACACTGAAAAGAACGGAGACTCCTTGGTGGAGGAATGACAAGAGTTATTATAAGCAAACTCAGCCAACGGCAGAAATTCAGACCAATCATTCTGAAGTTTGGCCGAATATAACCGTAAGTACTGTTTTAATGACTGATTTACACGTTCAGTTTGTCCGTTAGACTGGGGATGATATCCAGATGTTAAAGAAAGTTTCATATTCAATGAGGCACAAAAACGTTTCCAGAATCGTGCGATGAATTGCGGACCCCGTTCAGAGACAATATCCGTGGGTAAACCATGGAGCCTGAACACATGGCGGAGGAACAAAACTGCTAACCCTTGAGCAGAGGGTAACCGGGGGAGAGCAATGAAATGAGCCATTTTACTAAAACGGTCTACCATCACCCAAATGACTCGAAGGCCCGCAGAAAGAGGAAGGTCCACCACGAAATCCATGGATATATGTGACCATGGCCTGAGAGGAATGGCTAGAGGCATGAGTTGCCCGACTGGCAACGCTCGATCAACCTTGAACTGAGCACAAACCTGACAGGAACGGACAAATTCTTTAACATCTTTAGAGAGACTAGGCCACCACACCGAACGAGATACTAGTTCCAAGGTTTTAGTGATACCTGGATGACCAGACACTTTGTTGTCATGGAACTCAGCTAGAACAGAGCCTCTCACAAATTCAGGGACAAAAAGATTATCAGCAGGAGTAGCTTTGGGAGCCTGCTGTTGAAGCTGGACCAGCTGTGTAAATAAATCCTGTGTGAGGCCTGCCCGGATGATAGATGATGGAACAATGGGGGTGGTGGCAGGATGGTTATTGTGAACTGGAAGAAAACAACGTGACAGGGTGTCAGCTTTCGTATTCTTGGAACCGGGCCTGAAGGTGATAATAAACCTGAAACGAGTGAAAAACAATGCCCAACGTGCCTGCCGAGCATTAAGTCGTTTAGCTGACTCAATATATTGCAGGTTCTTATGGTCAGTAAACACTGTAATGGTATGCCTAGCACCTTCCAGCCAATGCCTCCATTCCTCGAAAGCCCATTTAACTGCCAACAATTCTCGATTACCAACATCATAGTTGGATTCTGCGGAAGAGAATTTCCTGGACATGAAGGCACAAGGGTGTAACTCCTGAGACTCCGGATCTTCCTGAGAAAGGATAGCCCCCACTCCAACCTCTGAGGCATCTACCTTGACTATAAAGGGGAGCTCCGGGTTAGGATGTCTGAGAATAGGAGCCGAGACAAAGGCCTGCTTCAAGGCCAGAAAGGCAGACTCAGCTTCTGGCGACCAATTGGAAGGGTCTGCTCCTTTTTTAGTCAAGGCTACAATTGGAGCGACCAAATCAGAAAAGGCATGAATGAAATGCCTATAATAATTTGCAAACCCTAAAAAGCGCTGAATTGCTTTTAAATTCGTGGGTTGCGCCCAATTAAGGATGGCCTGGAGTTTTTTCGGTTCCATATAAAACCCCTGGGGAGAAATAATATACCCAAAAAAAGACACTTCCGTGATGTGGAAATCACATTTCTCAAGTTTAGCATATAAATGATTCTCTCGTAGCTTTTGAAGACCCAGACGCACATGGGAAACATGTTGTTCCAAAGACTCGGAGTAGATCAAGATGTCGTCTAAATAAACGAGTACAAACTTCCCAAGAAAGTCACGAAGCACATCATTAATAAGGTCTTGAAATACTGCAGGCGCATTAGACAGCCCAAATGGCATCACCAGGTATTCATAATGACCTGACTGAGTGCTGAAAGCCGTCTTCCACTCATCCCCAGATCTTATTCGGATGAGGTTATAAGCTCCTCTAAGATCGATCTTAGAGAAGATGACGGCAGAGCGTAACTGATCAAAGAGCACTGAAATTAATGGCAAGGGATAGGTGTTCTTAACAGAAATTTTATTCAGAGCCCGAAAGTCAATACATGGTCTGAGCGACCCATCTTTTTTCTCAACAAAAAAGAACCCTGCACTCAATGGAGACTTCGAGGGCCTAATGAAACCTTTTTTCAGGCTCTCCTGAATGTAATTATCCATAGCCGTGGTTTCTGGCCCAGACAGGGCATATAATCTCCCCTTAGGTAAAGTGGCATCTGGAATTAAGTCAATAGCACAATCATAGGACCGATGGGGAGGCAGAACGTCCGCGTTTCCTTTGGAAAAAACATCGGCAAAATCCTGATATTCCAAAGGAATAGATTCTGGGGTAACAGCAGCAACCCGAACTGGATGGGAAATACACTCCTTGCAACAAAAAGGACCCCATTGGGAAATCTCCCCAGACCGCCAATCTATGGTGGGATTATGAAAGGCAAGCCAGGGGTGACCCAAAACTACTGGAACTGCCGGACAATGTGTAAGGTAAAATTCTATTTCTTCTGAATGTAGGGCCCCTACTGTCAGCAACACTGGAGGTGTGCGGTGAGTAATAACCCCATTGGAAAGCGGACCCCCATCCAAGCCGTGCATGGTGATACGTCTATCTAAGGGTATCTGTGGAATGCCTAAAGCCTTAGCCCAACCTAAATCCATAACATTTCCTGCAGCTCCACTGTCGACGAAGGCCGACACCAACGAACTGAGGCTGCCAAAGGAAATCTTTACCGGAACTAATAAAGAATCTTTAGAGGAGATTAACTGCAGACCTAAGTGAACCCCCTCACCATTCACTTGGTCAGAGCGTTTTCCTATTTATTCGGGCAACTATGTGCGATATGTCCCTTGCCACCACAATACAAACAGAGACCAGATTTTAACCTTCTGGTCCTTTCCTCTGGGGACAGCCGGGAGAAACCCATCTGCATGGGCTCCTCGACGTCCTCAGGAAAAGTGTATACACATGGACTAGGCCTAAAAGTTGTTCCTCTTTCAGCCCTCCGCTCTCGGAGACGACGATCAATTTTAATAGCGAGCTCCATGAGTTTGTCTAGAGTCTCAGGAGCGGGGTACTGAAGGAGACTGTCTTTAATAATTTCAGATAAACCGAGGCGAAACTGACTGCGCAGGGCCGGGTCATTCCAGCCACAGTCGTTCGACCAACGGCGAAACTCGGTACAATATGCTTCTGCTGGACCTTTCCCTTGCTTTAGTGCACGCAGATGGCTCTCAGCTGATGCTTCTCTATCAGGGTCATCATACAAAAGGCCTAAGGATTTAAAAAAGGCGACTACAGATAGCAATGCAGCATCATCTGATTTTAGCCCAAAAGCCCAGGTCTGTGGATCACCTTGGAGTAAAGATATGACAATCCCGACCCGTTGGGACTCAGTACCGGAAGAACGAGGCTTTAAACGAAAATAAAGCTTACAAGCTTCTTTAAAATTAAAAAAATCCTTCCGACTACCCAAAAAACGATCAGGTAAATGCATCTTCGGTTCAGGAACTACACTCGGGGAGGCTCGCAAAAGATCTTCCTGCGATCTCACCCGAAGAGAAAGATCCTGAACCATCTGAGTTAACTCCTGAATCTGGTTGGCCAAAAGCTGACTGGGATTTGGACCTAACCCTGCTGGATTCATGAGGACGAATTTCTAGGCCCACCAATACAAAAAATAAAACCCCCCTTTTTTTTTATAGACGCCGGTGATAATGTTACGACCCGGATGCTCAGGACTGGAGAGATCTTATACAGTAGTCCAGAGCAGCAGGACGTAATGCTAGGAAAGGGAAACGGAATGGGAAATGTTACTACCTGGAGGCTCAGGACTGGAGAGATCTTATACAGTAGTCCAGAGCGGCAGGATGTAATGCAGGGAAAAGGGCAACGGAATGGGAATAGCCCCTGGCACCCTACCTCCGTTGTTTTACCCGTGCTGTCAATTCACTCTTGCGAGACTATGGTTTCTTGGGCCCATGGCAGCCGCGTTTGAAGGGCGGATTAAGTCTGCCCAACTCCGGTGCCCCCTCAGGTCTTAAGGAGAGACAAAGAGTGTACTGAGACAGGGTAATAACAAGGGGCCCTCTAACTGAAACAACAAGGCCAGGGGCTACTGGCTAACCTAAAACAAAAAGTATGCGCGGCTTGCCGCCAAGGAAAAGGACAACCAAAGATTCCACTTGTCCACTCCCCTACACGGCACCGCCGAGCTCCGGGGAGGACAATGGAAGCGGAAACCTCCGCAATGCTCCAGTACAAACAAAACAATACTAAAGCGGCCTAGGCCGCAACACGCGGCAAGGCCGCCACTCACGAAACCCGGGTGAGAACCCCAACCGACTGCCACAGGTAAATGAGGACCAGAAGGATTCCCAGGACCGGGTAACGAACTCCAAGATACAGGAACTCAGGGAGCAGGACGGACCGGATACGACAGACCAAGAACAGACGTTCACCAAACATGAGCAGCATGCAGGAAGCTATCACCGGCGTTAGTGTGAGGCACTGAGGAGGCATATAACAGGGAACCCTCCAATAGAAACACAAAGGCTAATGAACAAATGCCGTGCAGCTGCTTTGCTGCACGAGCAGGGGAAAACAGGTGAATGCTGATTAGTGCAACGGGGAACGCGGTCCGCCTGTGGCGTCCCCGTTGCTAAGGACCCGGCGGCCCTGCACGCACGGCGTCCTAGCGTTGCCAGGGAGCCGGCGGCTTGCGCGCGCCTAGCGTCCCGGCGTTGCTAGGCGCCGTGCAGAAGAAACAAGGAGAGGCGCAGCACCCGTGACCGCTGCTCTGTCAGTGAGCGGGCGCACCGCCGCGCCTGACATCACAGTAATCATCTACAGATCGCAGTAATCATCTACAGATCGCAGTAATCATCTACAGATCGCAGTAATCATCATCTACAGATCGCAGTAATCATCATCTACAGATCGCAGTAATCATCATCTACAGATCGCAGTAATCATCATCTACAGATCACAGTAATCATCATCTACAGATCACAGTAATCATCTACAGATCACAGTAATCATCATCATCTACAGATCACAGTAATCATTATCTACAGATCACAGTAATCATCATCTACAGATCACAGTAATCATCTACAGATCACGGTAATCATCATCTACAGATCACAGTAATCATCATCTACAGATCACAGTAATCATCTACAGATCACAGTAATCATCATCTACAGATCACAGTAATCATCATCTACAGATCACAGTAATCATCTACAGATCACAGTAATCATCATCTACAGATCACAGTAATTATCATCTACAGATCACAGTAATCATCATCTACAGATCACAGTAATCATTATCTACAGATCACAGTAATCATCTACAGATCACAGTTATCATCATCTACAGATCACAGTAATCATCTACAGATCACAGTAATCATCATCTACAGATCACAGTAATTATCATCTACAGATCACAGTAATCATCATCTACAGATCACAGTAATCATTATCTACAGATCACAGTAATCATCTACAGATCACAGTTATCATCGTCTACAGATCACAGTTATCATCATCTACAGATCACAGTAATCATCTACAGATCGCAGTAATCATCATCTAGTGATCACAGTAATCATCATCTACAGATCACAGTAATCATCATCTACAGATCACAGTAATCATCATCTACAGATCACAGTAATCATCATCTACAGATCACAGTAATAATCATCTACAGATCACAGTAATAATCATCTACAGATCACAGTAATCATCATCTACAGATCGCAGTAATCATCTACAGATCACAGTAATCATCATCTACAGATCGCAGTAATCATCTACAGATCGCAGTAATCATCTACAGATCGCAGTAATCATCTACAGATCACAGTAATCATCATCTACAGATCACAGTAATCATTATCTACAGATCACAGTAATCATCATCTACAGATCACAGTAATCATCTACAGATCACAGTAATCATCATCTACAGATCGCAGTAATCATCTTCTACAGATCACAGTAATCATCATCTACAGATCGCAGTAATCATCATCTACAGATCACAGTAATCATCATCTACAGATCGCAGTAATCATCATCTACAGATCGCAGTAATCATCATCTACAGATCACAGTAATCATCATCTACAGATCACAGTAATCATTATCTAGTGATCGCAGTAATCATCATCTGCAGATCGCAGTACTCGAGTGGGACAGTATGGAATCAGAAGCTGCTTCAGGTACCTTGGGCCCTGGTCATGTACGGCTGGGAAAGTCAGTAAGTCAATCTTGAAAGTGATTCACCATCTTACAGGCAGCCAGTGAAGGGAGTAGAGGATGGGTGTTATGTGGCTAGAGCGGGGGTGGTTGGGTAACAGCCTGGCAGCTGCATTCTGTACCGCCTGCAAGCTGCGTAATTCTATTGCTGGGGGACCCAGGTAGAGGGCATTACAGTAGTCCAGGCCTGGCCAACCTGTGGCTCTCCAGATGTAGTGAAACTACACATCCCAGCATGCTCTGCCACAGTTTTAGCATTCCCTAATAGCAAAACTGTGGCAAGGCATGATGGGACTTGTAGTTTTACAACAGCTGGAGAGCCACAGGTTGGCCAGGCCTGCAGTAGTCTAATCCAGATGATACAAATGCATGGATGACTGTTGGCAGATCATCTGAGGGAATGAAGTGCTTGACTCTGGCTATGTTCCTCAGATGAAAGAATGAAGTTATGATTGTGACGGACACACCTGATGTATAAGTGTCAGATGCCACCATCCAGGACAACGCCAAGATTCCGCACACGATCAGTGGTTTGTCGTTCTAAGGGTGTGGCTCACCAAATCGACAGTGTCTAGGTCGACAATGTTTAGGTCGACCACTATAGCACATGTCGACCTAGAAACCCTGTCGACCTTCCAACCCTGTTGACCTAGTGACTGTCGACCTATAGTGGTCGACCTAAACATTGTCGACCTAGACACTGTCGATCTTCAGACCGGATCCCAGTTCTAAACCCCCAAGAGTAAGTCCTGTTGTTTGGCTCCAGGATAATGCTACTCAGATGCTGTGCTTTATCATGTAACTTACAAATCTTCAGAGATAGATAGATAGATAGATAGATAGATAGATAGATAGATAGATAGATAGATAGATAGTAAAGAAATGTATAGATGTTTTGGTATGGCTCAGGTTTCTGGATTCCCGGCCTCTTCCCAAAACTCAGTTCATAAAAAGAAATAAAGGATTTAGTGATGAGATTTCATATACTTGTAATGACTCCTCAGCCGACTCTACACGCCGTCCTCTGCTCTCAGACTATACATAAATAAGTATCTAGCGCCAGCAATCACACACAGAGAAATTCCCTCAGTGCCTGTTAGTTCTGCATCACTTTATGTCCCCTTCCTAATACGGGAGGCGGCACCGTTTCCGCATCAGCTATTATATCGCAGTTAAAGATCTGACAAGCAAATTGAAACTAATGAAATGAATGTTTATGTATAATATTCAGCAAAGCAAAATATTCAGAAAGATTTCAGTCGCTTCATTGTAACACTTTCATGTTCCTCGCCGTCGTCAATGGAGCCGCTGATACATCGCTGTGTATTAGGAATGCGTATTCTCTGGGGCAAAAGCAGTTAATTTTTCTTCTTTCATTTGCGCAATAATTCAGCTCATAAATGCCACCCAGATATTGAGGAGCAGAAATGTGTTATTATTAAAATGAGTGGAGCTTGTTAAATAGAAAATGCTCCATCTAGCGTAAGCGGTCCCCTGACGCCCCGTGTAATGTGCGCAGTGAAGACCCCAGCCTGCCTCGTGTCTCTCCATTTATAGGACGGGATGTCACTCAGATAAATCTTATACATCTCCGGTATCATGCGTCCCGCTCAGAGACGAATCATTTGTTTTCATGAGCGTTCCCAAGTATATTCTCAGCTGCTCGTATGTAGCCGTTCTCCTGTCATCCACATAGCGTGCCTTAATTGTGCAATACTCTGCGGGGCCTTATATTAGATACTTCTGCCTAGGAGGGAGATACTCATCCATATCCAGGGGCTGGCCGGGCGGGGGAAGGGGCAAGGCGCCATCTGCCCCCCGGGCCGATGCAATGTAAATGTTCCCGGGCCATGTTTGCATTACATTCCCAGTGAAAAGCCGGGCCATTTGCTTGACTCTGCCCCCCCAGGTTGAAAGTTGCCAGCCAGCCCCTGTCGCGTATGGGTTGTTGGGTCAATACAACTTAAGTCGACAGTCATTAGGTCGACCACTATTGGTCGACATGCATTAGGTTGACAGGGGCACTAGGCCGACAGGTCAAAAGGTTGACATGAGTTTTTTAAACTTTTTTTGGTGTCCTTTTCTTCGTAAGGTGACGGGGAACCCCAATTAGTGCACCGTGTCCCCTCGCATGTTGAGCGAGCTCGCCATGCTTCGGGCAAGGTGCCGTTACTATTCCCAATCGTAGTCCACATGAATCGTAAAGTATGAAAAAGTCCCACATTTTTTTTTCAAAAAGTGAAAAACTCATGTCGACATTTTGAACTGTCGAACTAGTACACGTCGACCTAATGACCACGTCGACCTAGTGACCCTGTCGACTTAATGCATGTCGACCAATAGTGGTCGACTTAATGACTGTCGACCTAAGTGGTATCTCTACCTAACGACCGTATCCCCCCCCTGTCCATGTCCATTGGAACACGCCGATTTTATTAGAACATGAATATACTTTCTTACATACTGCGCATGAGTCGCGGAATGCGTGAGCTTTGAAAACTTCCTAGCAATTGTGAGGCGTACGCAGCCCAGCTGTGGTATGCAGCCACTAAATGGGCGCTACTGGGGCGGTAACTATTGGAAGACATGGGAAGAATCGTTTCTCGCATGTGTTGTGGGCACATCCTATTGCGAGATGAGTGCATGCAACATGCACGCCGAATTCCGTCACCGATCTCGCCAAAACAGAAAGACTTTTGACTGGAAATTAATGTTATTGAGGTTAATAATACTCTAGGGACAAAAAAAAAGGAACAAATTAGGTGATTTTAGATTTTTTGTTTTGTAAATTTTTTGGGGAAAAAAATCTAAATCCAGTCACGGCGATCTGGCAAATCCAAATCTGGACGACGAATTAGAACCATATCCAGCAAAATTGGCCTGGCGCACATCCCTAGAACAAACGGAGCCTGATGAACAATGGGGCGGATAGAGCTCCAGGCCTCCACTATAAAATAGGCCCGTCATCATGACAGCATGACGATGACCAGCCAGTAGCTGCACAGCTGGCCGCACGGTCGGCCATAAATCATAATCATTAAATTGTATTTCTGTTTTACACACAAAATGATGCAATATTTGTACTTTTACATATTTAGGGAGACATTAGGGCTGATAGTGTACAGGGTCTACATGGCATTGGCCACACCCACACAGAATTGGTCACACCTCCTCTGCGCCTCGTAATAGGCCCTAGAACATTTTCAGGTCCCGGTCCATGAGGCCCTTAATCCGGCCCCGGGAACAAACACTGCAACTGCATACATACGAAAGAATAAAAAATAAATGGACATTTAGGCCTATTTACTAATCCTTCTATGGAGATAAAGCAGACGGGGATAAAGCCAACCAGCTCCTAGCTGTCATTTTTCAAACCCAGCCTGTCACATGGCAGCTAGGAGCTGATTGGTTGGTACTTTATCACTGTTCACTTTATCTCTCCCCAAGGCTTAGTAAATAGACCCCATATTTTAATTAGCATATGCCGTATAAGCATACATCATAGATCATCTTTGTATACATAGGCCTAAATTTAAGGTGGGGGGGAGGGGTTATTAAAATTGTAATAAGTCAATAAGTCAACTTTTTTTTTTTTTATCAGTAATTAAGATGTAGGGAGCCGCCTTTTAGTATTTCACTTTATGCATTTTAAGACTTTAATATGCAGAACGAGTGTGATAACCAGTATTCATTCATGGGCGATATAATTACCAGCGACAAAGCACACACAATAATATAATATAGAAGAGCCTGTGATTTAAGAGTGAATTGCGTACTGTGCGGCCCCATGCGGACGGCCCAGCGCTGATATGATCTCTCTACCGTCAGTGTGTCACTCCGCAATGACTGATATCTCATATAAACTAGAGATGAGCGGGTTCGGTTTTATTCGGATTTACTCGGATCTCAAAACGGCATCTCATTGGCTCACGGATGCCATGTGTTTTAGATAGACAATAAGAAAAATCCGGATAAAACCAAACTGGCGTTAAATCCGAAGCCGCTCATCTCTAATTTAAACCCGGCAAACTGCTGCATTCACTGAACTCACATCAGCCACTTACTGAAAAGAGAGTGAACAGTGGCGCAGATCCTCCTTCACAGACCGCAGCGCGATGTACGGGATCCGGACGTGCACCGCACGCCCGACGGTGATGTCTTCTGGCTGCAGTGGCTTCCAAAGATCCAGCTGTTATAAACAACAATAAAAAAATAATCATACTAGTAATAAATGACGCAACATGCAGTGTATGAAATGAGATACTCTATGTAAAGTGTACAATATATAAACTGTAGTTTTACAAGACAATCAATAGAAGAGTATCTACTGTACTGTAGCTTCTGAATGGGCACGTGTCTTGGTATTTATAGACGTTCTATATATATATGGAGCACACATATTACACATTGCTTTACAGAGACTATATCAGTCATTCACATCAGTTCTTGCCCCAGTGGAGCTTACAATCTATGGTGGCCATTCCGAGTTGTTTGCTCGCTAGCAGCCGTGGAAACGCTATGCCGCAGCCCTCTGAGAGTGTATTTTAGCTTAGCAGAAGTGTGAACGAAAGGATCGCAGAGCGGCGGCAAACTTTTTTTGTGCAGTTTTAGAGTAGCTCAATACCTACTCAGCGCTTGCGATCACTTCAGACTGTTCAGTTCCTGTTTTGACGTCACGAACACACCCTGCGTTCGCCTAGCCACGCCTGCGTTTTTCCTGGCACGCCTGCGTTTTTCCGAACACTCCCTGAAAACGGTCAGTTGACACCCAGAAACGCCCACTTCATGTCAATCATTCTGCGGCTGCCAGTGCGACTGAAAAGCTTCGCTAGACCCTGTGTGAAACTACATCGTTCCTTGCAATAGTACGGCACGCGTGCGCATTGCGCCGCATACGCATGTGCAGAAGTGCCTTTTTTTGCCTCATCGCTGCACAGCGAACTAATGCAGCTAGCGAACAACAATTTGGAATGACCCCCGTAAAATCTATATTCCCTATCACATGGACACACATATACATTGGGGTTAAGATTTTGCCAGAATCCAGTTAACCTATCAGTATGTATTTGGATTGTAGGAGGAAACCAAAGCGCACGGACGAAACACACACATTTGGGAAGAACATACAAACAGAGCACAATGGCCCCCTGCCACCCACCCTGCACCCACCATCTGCCACATTCATTTAATGTATCCAGTATTTTGATGGTTTGTTCTCTAATCTAATATTTGGTTGGACCCCTATCTACTATAGCAAGCGTGTGTTTGCTCCTGGGCAGTGGTGGAGCCTGTATAGAGTTCTAGATCAGACATCAGTGCATCTGGACTGTGCAGAGGATGTTAGGGGAAGGAAGAAGCCTAGGGACTTGCACCAGCCAATCACCATCATCATTACAGCAGGTATTTGCACCTGTCCTCAGACACCAGCTAATGATGCAGTTCTGCAATTTACGAAAACGCCCCTTACCATTCTTGGCCTAACTAGACTACCCCTTCCCTCCCCTATCCCACCGCTCCAGTCTCAAGCAGTTGCAACTGTCAAATGCGACCTGCAGTAATCTGCATATGCACAGAGCCAACTTTCATTTTTGCAGCAGCCTCTTAGCTGGTTTTACATTTCTGCATTTTGTACCTTGAATTTCCAGTTGTTTTTATGAATACTGACCTGCGATGACTGACATATCTGCTGTAAGCAATAAACGTGTTCCGTGTTCTGTGGGATGATTTGTAAAACCTGGTCCCTAAAAAAGTAAGAGCCTTTGTAAGTGTACAGCTGAAACGTATATTTACTAACATATTATCTATGCATTTATCATGGAAAGCTGCTGTTGTACTGAAAAGATTTAGGGGGTCATTCCGAGTTAATGGCTAGCTGCCGTTGTTCGCAGCGTAGCCATCAGGCTAAGAATCGGCATTTCCGTGCATGCGTATGCACAGCAATGCGCAGGCCCGTCGTACAATGAGCATCGTGGGTTTCCACAGAGTGTAACGAACATTCCAGTCGCACGGCCGAACGCAGGAAGATTGACATGAAGTGGGCGTTTCTGGGTGGCAACTGACCGTTTTCAGGGAGTGCTTAGAAAAACGCAGGCGTGGCAGAAAAAACGCAGGCGTGGCTGGGCGCTCGCTGGGCGGGGGTGTGACGTCAAAAGCCGTCCCTCCGTCGTAAGAATCAACGCACGCGAAGAGTAACTACAGGGCTGGTCTTGTTTTGCACAAAACGATTTTGCAGTCGCTCTGCTGCACAAGCGTTTTGCACTTCTGCAAAGCTAAAATACACTCCCCGGTGGGCGGCGACAATGCGTTTGCGTGGCTGCTAAAAACTGCTAGCGAGCGATCAATTCGGAATGACCCCCTTAATGAAAGTCCTTTAGCACCGTAGACTAAATAAGAAGTATACAGTATATAGGGCTCCTCCCCAGTTACAGCTGATGACAGATGAGCCCTGTATGAATAATGCCTGGCTTATTTAATAATTCTACCGACCATGAGACTTTCTACGCGGCTCCTTTTCATCTCTCCTTACATCTTCCATTCTCAGGCATCGTAATCTCTGCGAGAATTGATTTTTATTTTCAAAAAGAAAAGAGTCCTTAACCCTCTAAGGAAACAATTAAAGCGCTTAATACAGCACTAAAGTTTAGTGTTAAGTCTGAGGCATATGCCAGGGAGAATACGGTTTAAGTGGTCTCTGCAAATTAAAGATTTTATAGCATCTGTAGACAGGTTCTGTAAAATACGGGCGTACTGTATTCAACATGACTGCCTGCTGCATAAACGGGATTGCTTATCCCAAACGCGCTGCCCTAACAACGGCTATAAGTAGTTGTAGAAAAGATTAAATTAACCTTAATTTATTATAAATACTGTACTTCAAGACTCTTCATTTGAACGCTTAATAACTAACACAAGTAACAAAAGGGAAGAGAAATTGCAGTTACTTGTCACTGCCGCCAATTGTGCAATGGCCTAGCTCATTGCACCTGCCTAATTATAAGTATAATTCTCTTTTTTTAAATGCACCTTCAGTAGGCGAGCACCTCTGTCTTACTCTTTGACTAGCTCACCCCTCATTTTGGGCCTTCTCTTTGTATTCTTTACCCAGCAGTCATCTTTACTCAAACCACATAATTATTTACTTATCTTGTTGGATTTCCAAGTCTTGTACTTAAAGCAACATATATCCTATCTCACCTGGCATAGTGATACCATTATCCACGCTCGCTTCTGTTCTCCACTTCACTGGGATATCAATAGTTAAAGTAATGTATAGTGGCATATCTATGAGTAAAGTGACGTATGGTGGGAATCTATGAGTAAAGTGACGTATGGTGGGAATCTATAGTTAAAGTGACGTATGGTGAGATATCTATGGGTAAAGTGATGTATGGTGGAAAATCTATGGATAAAGCGATGTATGGTGGGATATCTATGGGTAAAGTAACGTATGGTGGGAAATCTATGGATAAAGCGACGTATAGTGGTGGGATATCTATGGATAAAGTGACGTATGGTGGGATATCTATAGGTAAAGTGACATATGGTAGGACATCTATATTTAAAGAGATGTATGGTGGGATATCTATAGATAAACTGACGTATGGTGGGATATCTATGGATAAATCAATGTATATTAGTGGGATATCTATGGATAAATCAATGTATATTAGTGGGATATCTATGGGTAAAGTGACGTATGGCGGGATACCTATGGATAAAATGACGTATAGTGGTGGGATATCTATGGGTAAAGTGAAGTATGGTGGGATATCTATGGATAAAGTGACGTATGGTGGGATATCTATATTTAAAGTGACGTATGGTGTGATTTCTATAGATAAAGTGACGTATGGTGGGAAATCTATGGGTACAGCGACGTATGGTGGGAAATCTATGGATAAAGTGACGTATGCGGGATATCTATGGGTAAAGTGATGTATGGTGGGAAATCTATGGGTAATGTGATATATGGTTGGAAATCTATGGGTAAAGTGACGTATGGTGGGATATCTATGGATAAAGTGACGTATGGTGGGATATCTATGGGTAAAGTGACGTATGGTGGGATATCTATGGATAAAGTGACGTATGGTGGGATATCTATGGGTAAAGTGACGTATGGTGGGATATCTATGGATAAAGTGACGTATGGTGGGATATCTATGGATAAAGTGACGTATGGTGGGATATCTATGGGTAAAGTGACGTATGGTGGGATATCTATGGATAAAGTGACGTATGGTGGGATATCTATGGATAAAGTGACGTATGGTGGGATATCTATGGGTAAAGTGATGTATGGTGGGATATCTATGGATAAAGTGACGTATGGTGGGAAATCTATGGATAAAGTGACGTATGGCGGGATGTCTATGGGTAAAGTGACGTATGGCGGGATATCTATGGGTAAAGTGATGTATGTTGGGATACCAATGGGTAAGGTGATGTATGGTGGGATATCTATGGGTAAAGTGACACGTAGTGGTGGCAAATCTATGGATAAAGTGACGTATGCGGGATATCTATGGGTAAAGTGATGTATGGTGGGAAATCTATGGGTAATGTGATATATGGTGGGAAATCTATGGATAAAGTGACGTATGGTGGGATATCTATGGGTAAAGTGATGTATGGTGGGATATCTATGGATAAAGTGATGTATGGTGGGAAATCTATGGGTAAAGTGATGTATGGCGGGATATCTATGGGTAAAGTGACGTATGGTCGGATATCTATGGATAAAGTGACGTATGGTGGGATATCTATGGGTAAAGTGACGTATGGTGGGATATCTATGGGTAAAGTGACGTATCGTGGGATACCTATGGATAAAGTGACGTATGGTGGGATACGTATGGATAAAGTGACGTATGGTAGGATATCTATGGGTAAAGTGACGTATGGTGGGATATCTATGGGTAAAGTGACGTATCGTGGGATACCTATTATTTATTTATTACCAGTTATTTATATAGCGCACACATATTCCGCAGCGCTTTACAGAGAATATTTTGCCCATTCACATCAGTCCCTGCCCCAGTGGAGCTTACAATCTATATTCCCTACCACATGTACACACACACACACACACACACACACATTCACGCTAGGGTTAATTTTGTAGGGAGCCAATTAACCTACCAGTATATTTTTTGGATTGTGGGAGGAAACCGGAGTACCCAGAGGAAACCCACGCAAGTACGGGGAGAATATACAAACTCCACACAGTTAGAGCCATGGTGGGAATCGAATCCATGACCTCAGTGCTGTGAGGCAGTAATGCTAACCATTACACCATCCGTACTGCCCACAAGTGATACCTATGGATAAAGTGACGTATGGTGGGATATCTATGGGTAAAGTGACGTATCGTGGGATACCTATGGATAAAGTGACGTATGGTGGGAAATCTATGGATAAAGTGACATATGGCGGGATATCTATGGATAAAGTGACGTATGGTAGGATATCTATGGGTAAAGTGATGTATGTTGGGATACCAATGGATAAGGTGATGTATGGTGGGAAATCTATGGGTAAAGTGACGTATGGTGGGAAATCTATGGAAAAAGTGATATATAGTGGGAAATCTATGGAGAAAGTGACATATGGTGGGATATCTATGGGCAAAGTGACGTATGGCGGGATATCTATGGGTAAAGTGATGTATGTTGGGATACCAATGGGTAAGGTGATGTATGGTGGGATATCTATGGGTAAAGTGACATATGGCGGGATATCTATGGATAAAGTGACGTATGGCAGGATATCTATGTGGAAAGTGATGTATGTTGGGATATCTATGGGTAAAGTGACATATAGTGGTGGCATATCTATGGGTAAAGTGATGTATGGTGGTAAATCTATGGATAAAGTGACATATGGCGGGATATCTATGGGTAAAGTGACGTATGGTCGGATATCTATGGATAAAGTGATGTATGGTGGGATATCTATGGGTAAAGTGACGTATGGTGGGATATCTATGGATAAAGCGATGTATGGTGGGAAATCTATGGATAAAGCGATGTATAGTGGTGGGATATCTATAGGTAAAGTGACGTATGGTGGGAAATCTATGGATAAAGTGACGTATGGCAGGATATCTATGTGGAAAGTGATGTATGTTGGGATATCTATGGGTAAAGTGACATATAGTGGTGGCATATCTATGGGTAAAGTGATGTATGGTGGTAAATCTATGGATAAAGTGACATATGGCGGGATATCTATGGGTAAAGTGACGTATGGTCGGATATCTATGGATAAAGTGATGTATGGTGGGATATCTATGGGTAAAGTGACGTATGGTGGGATATCTATGGATAAAGTGATGTATGGTGGGATATCTATGGATAAAGCGATGTATGGTGAGAAATCTATGGATAAAGCGACGTATAGTGGTGGGATATCTATAGGTAAAGTGACGTATGGTGGGAAATCTATGGATAAAGTGACGTATGGCAGGATATCTATGTGGAAAGTGATGTATGTTGGGATATCTATGGGTAAAGTGACATACAGTGGTGGCATATCTATGGGTAAAGTGATGTATGGTGGTAAATCTATGGATAAAGTGACATATGGTGGGATATCTATGGGAAAAGTGACATATGGCGGGATATCTATGGGTAAAGTGAAGTATGGTGGGATATCGATGGGTAAAGTTATGAATGTTGGGATATATATGAGTAAAGTGATGTATGGTGGAATATCTATATATAAAGTGATGTATGGTGGGATATCTATGGATAAAGTGACGTATGGTGGGATATCTATGGATAAAGCGAGGTATAGTGGTAGTGTTAGGCGCCGGGGTCCGCTCGGCCGTGCGGCCCGGCGCCTAGCAACCAGGGACGCCGTGCGCGTTCAGCCGCCGGCTCCCTGGCAACGCTAAGACGCCGGGCGCACGGAGCCGCTCTGACCTTAGCAACGGGGACGCCACGTTCAGCCGCGTTCCCCGTTGCTGGGTCTATTCTCATTACCCTGATTATGTGCTGGCCGTGCAGCATGCAAGCTGCACGGCATTTCTATTTGATTGTCCTGTCTGGATCTTGATTGGAGGGTGCCTGAATAAAGGCACCCTCAGGACTTCTTACAGACGCCGGTGATAGCTTCCTGTTTGCCTGTGTCTGCTGCAGAGAGTTCCCAGTCCCGGTCTTTTCGGTTGTTCCTGTCCTCAGAGATCCTGTACTCGGAAGTTACCATCTGTTCCTGGAGTCTGACCGAGCACCTTTAACATCTGGTGGTGTTCGTGAGTCGCGGCGCAGCCGTGTGTTGCGGCTTGTCCGCTTCTGTTTATTATTTTGTTTTATTGTGTTCTGGAGCTTTGCGGAGGATTCCGCTTCCACAGATCCACTCTGGTGTCCGGCGGTGCCGGATAGGAGTGTCGGATCAGTGGATCCTTGGTTGTCCTTTTTCCTGGCGGCTAGTCCGCACATACCTTTTGATTTAGTTAGTTAGCTTGTAACCCCTGGCCTGGTTGCTTAGTCAGAGGGCCCCTTGTTATCACCCTGTCTCGGACTTCCCCTTGTCTCCCATTAAGACCTGCGGGGGCATCGGGGTTGGGCAGACATAATCCGCCCTTCGAACGCGGCTGCCATGGGCTCAAGCAACCATAGTCTCGCAGGGGATTTCTGATAACACGGGCGAGACAACGGAGTTAGGGCGCCAGGGGTTACTAGGCTATCCAGCTCCCACAACCAGCTTATTTTCCTGTACTCAGATCCCTGCCATAAGATCTCCTCCGGTCTGGAGTACAGGAATCATAACATTATCACCGGCCAAAAAGAAAAGATTTAACTTACAGTAAATTTTTTCACCTTTTAGTTGGGAGATTTTTGTCGGCCTTATGAATCCCACCGGTGTTGGGCCAAACCCTGGCCAGCTTCTTGTTAGTCAGATTCAGGAACTTACTCAGATGGTTCAGGATCTGTCCCTCCGGGTGAGGTCACAGGAAGATCTGTTACGGACTTCCCCGAGGGTCATCCCTGAACCAAAAATGCATCTGCCTGACCGTTTTTCTGGGGATAGAAAACAGTTTTTTAATTTTAAAGAATCTTGCAAACTGTATTTTCGTTTAAGACCAGTTACCTCAGGTACAGAGGCTCAGCGGGTTGGGATTATTATTTCTCTACTTCAGGGGGATCCTCAGACCTGGGCTTTTGGTTTAAAAACAGACGATCCGGCCTTATCGTCTGTAGACGCCTTTTTAAAATCTTTAGGGCTATTGTATGACGATCCTGATAGAGAGGCGTCCGCAGAAAGTCAGTTGCGTGCTCTTAGACAGGGTAGGAATCCCGCAGAGAATTATTGTACGGAGTTTCGCCGTTGGTCGAACGACTGTGGCTGGAATGACCCAGCCCTGCGCAGTCAGTTTCGCCTCGGCTTATCTGAATCTATAAAAGACAGTCTCCTCCAGTATCCCGCTCCTGAGACCCTCGATAACCTCATGGAGCTATCTATTAAAATAGATCGTCGGCTCAGAGAGCGGAGGGCTGAAAAAGGGGCCTCTGCCGGGTCCTCTCCCTGGGTTCCTTCCATTCCTGTAGACATAGAGGAGCCTATGCAGATTGGTCTCTCCAAATTGTCTCCGGAAGAAAGAACCAGGAGGCAAAATTATGGTCTGTGTTTATACTGCGGAGGTAAGGGACATTTTGCCCGTAGTTGTCCAAACAAGTTGGGAAACTTCCTGACCAAGTGAATTGTGAGGGGGTTCACTTTGGTCTGCAGCTCATCTCCTCAAATAATTCACTGTTGGTTCCTGCTAAAGTTTCCTATGGCAGCCTCTGTTCCTCGGTCTCTGCTTTTGTGGACAGTGGAGCTGCAGGAAACTTTATGGATTTAACATGGGCCAAGGCCTTAGGTATTCCTCAGCTAACCTTGGGTAGGTGTATCACCATGCATGGTTTAGATGGGAGTCCTTTATCCAATGGGGTTATTTCTCTATGTACGCCTCCTGTTTTGCTCTCGGTGGGAGTTCTACATTCTGAAAAGATTGAGTTTTTCCTTACCCATTGTCCAGCAGTTCCTGTGGTTCTGGGTCACCCTTGGCTGGCCTTTCATAATCCCATCATAGATTGGCAGTCTGGGGAGATCCTACAATGGGGTACCATCTGTGATAAAGAATGTATTACGCTTCCTATCCGAGTAGCTGCCGCCAGTTCCGCACATATTCCTGGGGAATACCAAGATTTTGTTGATGTGTTTTCCAAGGGCAATGCGGATATTTTGCCTCCCCATAGGCCTTATGATTGTGCCATTGAGTTAATTCCTGGTGCCACGTTGCCTAAAGGAAGGTTATATGCATTGTCTGGTCCTGAAACTGTGGCCATGAATGAGTATGTGAAAGAAAGCCTTGGAAAAGGGTTTATCAGGCCATCTAAATCCCCTTTAAGTGCAGGTTTTTTCTTCGTAGAGAAGAAGGATGGTTCACTCAGACCCTGTATTGACTTTAGAGCTTTGAATAAAATCTCAGTAAAGAATACTTACCCTCTGCCGCTGATCTCTGTCCTCTTTGATCAGCTACGTTCGGCTGTTATTTTTTCTAAGATTGATCTGAGAGGAGCATATAACCTCATCAGAATCAAGTCAGGGGATGAGTGGAAAACGGCATTTAGTACTCAGTCAGGCCACTATGAGTATCTGGTCATGCCATTCGGCCTATCTAATGCTCCGGCAGTTTTCCAGGATCTCATTAATGATGTGCTCCGTGAGTTTCTGGGAAGATTCGTCGTGGTCTATTTAGACGATATTTTGATATATTCTGACTCCGTAGAACAACATGTCACCCAGGTGCGTCAGGTGCTAAAGAAATTACGTGAAAATCACCTATATGCCAAGCTGGAGAAGTGTGAATTTCATGTCACGGAGGTATCCTTTTTAGGGTACATTATTTCCCCTCGGGGATTCCGAATGGAACCAAAAAAGCTCCAAGCCATCCTTAGTTGGGCGCAACCCACCAATTTAAAAGCAATTCAGCGCTTTTTAGGGTTTGCAAACTACTATAGAAGATTTATTCACTCTCTCTGACCTAGTTGCTCCCATTGTGGCACTCACTAAGAAGGGAGCGGATCCTACCAATTGGTCATGTGAAGCTGAGTTATCTTTTCAGGCCTTAAAACAAGCCTTTGTCTCAGCCCCTGTCCTTAGACATCCCAACCCAGAATTACCTTTCATTGTTGAGGTGGATGCCTCGGAGGTTGGAGTAGGGGCTATCCTTTCTCAGAAGGATCCAGATTCCCTTGAGTTACATCCTTGTGCCTTTATGTCCAGGAAATTCTCATCTGCAGAATCCAACTACGATGTTGGTAACCGGGAATTGCTGGCTATTAAATGGGCTTTCGAGGAGTGGAGACATTGGCTTGAAGGAGCAACCCATACCATTTCAGTTTTGACTGATCACAAAAATCTTCAATACATTGAATCGGCTAAACGACTGAATGCCCGACAGGCTCGTTGGGCTTTATTTTTTACTCGTTTCAAATTCATTATCACCTTCAGACCAGGTTCCAAGAATACCAAGGCAGATGCCCTGTCACGCAGTTTCCTTCCGGTTCAAGACAACAGTCCTGTTACTCCCATACTTCCGCCTTCAGTCATTCAGGCAGGTCTCACACAGGATGTTTTTTCCCAATTAAAGCTGCTTCAACATCAAGCTCCAGGAAATACTCCTGCTGGTCGTCTTTTTGTTCCTGAGTTTTTGAGAGCAACTGTTTTGGCGGAATTTCATGATAGCAAAGTTGCAGGGCATCCGGGAATCGCTAAGACTTTGGAATTAGTATCCCGCTCAGTATGGTGGCCTGGTCTTTCCAAAGACATTAAAGAGTTTGTTTTTTCGTGTCAGGTCTGTGCACAGCATAAAGTTCCCCGTTCTTTGCCTATTGGTCAACTTATGCCCTTGAAGGTTCCTCTTAGGCCATGGTCGCATATCTCCATGGATTTTGTGGTGGATCTCCCTCTGTCGGCCGGATGCCGAGTCATATGGGTGGTAGTGGACCGTTTTAGCAAGATGGCCCATTTTATTGCTCTCCCCCGATTGCCATCTGCCCAGGGATTGGCAGTCTTGTTCCTCCGTCATGTTTTCAGACTCCATGGGTTACCCACCGATATTGTTTCTGACAGGGGTCCACAATTCATTGCACAATTTTGGAAGTCTTTTTGTGCTTCGTTAAAGATGAAATTATCATTAACCTCCGGCTATCATCCACAATCCAATGGACAGACTGAGCGAGTTAACCAATCTCTAAAACAATATTTGCGTTTGTACTCGGCCAAACTCCAAAATGACTGGTCTGAGTTTCTTCCATTGGCGGAGTTTGCTTATAACAATGCCTGTCATTCTTCCACCAATGTGTCTCCATTTTTTGCAGTTTTTGGTTTCCACCCCAGAGCTAATTCATTTTTTCAACATTCCTCTGTCTCCTCTCTGGCCCTGACCTCTCATCTTAAACTTATTTGGAAAAAAGTGCACCTGGCTCTCAGAAAAGCAGCTTTCCGGGAAAAAAATTTTTCTGACAGGCTCCGGCGGCCATGCACTTTTAAAGTAGGAGACAGGGTGTGGTTGTCGACTCGCAACATCAAACTTCGACAAACCTCAGCCAGATTGGGTCCTAGATTTATTGGACCATTTCTCATTATCAAAAAAGTCAATCCAGTTGCTTTCCGGTTACGTTTACCAAAAACTTTACGGATCGGAAATACCTTCCATTGCTCATTGCTTAAACCATATGTTTCGTCCAGCAGATTTCCTCGTAAAAAATCTCAGGGGAGATCACCAGTTAATGTACAGGGTCAGCAAGAGTTCTTAGTTGAGAAGGTTCTCGATTCCAAGTTGTCCCGGGGTCGGATTCATTTTTTGGTGCATTGGAGAGGTTATGGGCCAGAGGAAAGGTCGTGGGTCCTGGATGAAGACCTTCATGCCCCAAAGCTCAAAAGGGCATTTTTTCGTGAATTTCCTCGGAAACCTGGCTTTAGGGGTTCCTTGACCCCTCCTCAAGGGGGGGGTACTGTTAGGCGCCGGGGTCCGCTCGGCCGTGCGGCCCGGCGCCTAGCAACCAGGGACGCCGTGCGCGTTCAGCCGCCGGCTCCCTGGCAACGCTAAGACGCCGGGCGCACGGAGCCGCTCTGACCTTAGCAACGGGGACGCCACGTTCAGCCGCGTTCCCCGTTGCTGGGTCTATTCTCATTACCCTGATTATGTGCTGGCCGTGCAGCATGCAAGCTGCACGGCATTTCTATTTGATTGTCCTGTCTGGATCTTGATTGGAGGGTGCCTGAATAAAGGCACCCTCAGGACTTCTTACAGACGCCGGTGATAGCTTCCTGTTTGCCTGTGTCTGCTGCAGAGAGTTCCCAGTCCCGGTCTTTTCGGTTGTTCCTGTCCTCAGAGATCCTGTACTCGGAAGTTACCATCTGTTCCTGGAGTCTGACCGAGCACCTTTAACATCTGGTGGTGTTCGTGAGTCGCGGCGCAGCCGTGTGTTGCGGCTTGTCCGCTTCTGTTTATTATTTTGTTTTATTGTGTTCTGGAGCTTTGCGGAGGATTCCGCTTCCACAGATCCACTCTGGTGTCCGGCGGTGCCGGATAGGAGTGTCGGATCAGTGGATCCTTGGTTGTCCTTTTTCCTGGCGGCTAGTCCGCACATACCTTTTGATTTAGTTAGTTAGCTTGTAACCCCTGGCCTGGTTGCTTAGTCAGAGGGCCCCTTGTTATCACCCTGTCTCGGACTTCCCCTTGTCTCCCATTAAGACCTGCGGGGGCATCGGGGTTGGGCAGACATAATCCGCCCTTCGAACGCGGCTGCCATGGGCTCAAGCAACCATAGTCTCGCAGGGGATTTCTGATAACACGGGCGAGACAACGGAGTTAGGGCGCCAGGGGTTACTAGGCTATCCAGCTCCCACAACCAGCTTATTTTCCTGTACTCAGATCCCTGCCATAAGATCTCCTCCGGTCTGGAGTACAGGAATCATAACAGGTAGGATATCTATAGTTAAAGTGACGTATGGTGGGATATCTATAGTTAAAGTGACGTATGGTGGGAAATCTATGAATAAAGTGACGTATGGTGGGATATCTATGGGTAAAGTGACGTATGGCGGGATATCTATGGGTAAAGTGACGTATGGTGGGATATCTATGGGTAAAGTGACGTATGGTGGGATATCTATGGAAAAAGTGACGTATGGCGGAATGCAGTATCTATGGGTAAAGTGACGTATGGTGGGCTATCGATGTGTAAAGTGATGTATGGTGGGATATCTATGGGTAAAGTGACTTATGGTGGGAAATCTATGGATAAAGTGATGTATGGTGGGAAATCTATGGATAAAGCGATATATGGTGGGAAATCTATGGATAAAGTGATGTATGGTGGGAAATCTATGGCTAAAGCGATGTGTGGTGGGATATCTATTGGTAAAGTGACGTATGGTGGGAAATCTATGGATAAAGTGACGAATGGTGGGATATCTATGGGTAAAGAGACTTATGGTGGAAAATCTATGGATAAAGTGATGTACGGTGGGAAATTTATGGATAAAGTGACATATGGCGGAATATCTATGGGTAAAGTGATGTATGGTGGGATATCTATGGGTAAAGTGACGTATGGCGGGATATCTATGGGTAAAGTGACGTATGGTGGGATATCTATGGGTAAAGTGACGTATGGTGAGATATCTATGGGTAAAGAGACGTATGGTGGGAAATCTATGGATAAAGTGATGTATGGTGGGATATCTATGGATAAAGTGATATATGGCAGGATATCTATAGGTAAAGTGACGTATGGTGGAATATCTATGGATAAAGTGATGTATGGGGGGATATCTATAGGTAAAGTGACGTATGGTGGGAAATCTATGGATACATTTATGTATGGTGGGATATCTATGAGTAAAGTGATGTATGGCGGGATATCTATAGATAAAGTGACGTATAGTGGTGGCATATCTATAGGGATAGTGACGTATGGTGGGATATCTATGGATAAAGCAACATATGGTGGGATATCTATGGATAAAATGATGTATAGTGGTGGCATATCTATAAGGAAAGTGACATGTGGTGGGATATCTATGGATAAAGTGATGTATGGTGGGAAATCTATGGGTAAAGCGATGTATAGTGGTGGGATATCTATGGGTAAAGTGACGTATGGTGGGATATCTATGGATAAAGTGACGTATGGTGGGATATCTATGGGTAAAGAGACGCATGGTGGGAAATCTATGGATAAAGTGATGTATGGTGAGAAATCTATAGATAAAGTGACGTATGGCGGAATATCTATGGGTAAAGTGACGTATGGTGGGATATCTATGGGTAAAGTGACGTATGGTGGGATATCTATGGGTAAAGTGACGTATGGTGGGATATCTATGGGTTAAGAGATGTATGGTGGGAAATCTATGGATAAAGTGATGTATGGTGGGATATCTATGGATAAAGTGATGCATGGCAGGATATCTATAGGTAAAGTGACGTATGGTGGGATATCTATAGGTAAAGTGACGTATGGGGGATATCTATAGGTAAAGTGACGTATGGTGGGAAATCTATGGATACATTTATGTATGGTGGGATATCTATGAGTAAAGTGATGTATGGCGGGATATCTATAGATAAAGTGACGTATAGTGGTGGCATATCTATAAGGAAAGCGACATATGGTGGGACATCTATGGATAAAGTGACGTATGGTGAGATATCTATAAGGAAAATGACATGCGGTGGGATATCTATGGATAAAGTGACGTGTGGTGGGAAATCTATGGATAAAGTGACGTATGGTGAGATATCTATAAGGAAAGTGACGTGTGGTGGGATATCTATGGATAAAGTGACGTATGGTGGGATATCTATAAGGAAAGTGACGTATGGTGGGATATCTATAAGGAAAGTGACGTGTGGTGGGATATCTATAAGGAAAGTGACGTATGGTGGGATATCTATAAGGAAAGTGACGTATGGTGGGATATCTATAAGGAAAGTGACGTATGGTGGGTTATCTATAAGGAAAGTGACGTATGGTGGGATATCTATGAGTAAAGTGATGTATGGTGGGATATCTATAGATAAAGTGACGTATAGTGGTGGCATATCTATAGGGAAAGTGATGTATGGTGGGATATCTATGGATAAAGTGATGTATAGTGGTGGCATATCTATAAGGAAAGCGACATATGGTGGGACATCTATGGATAAAGTGACGTATGGTGAGATATCTATAAGGAAAGTGATGTGTGGTGGGATATCTATGGATAAAGTGACGTATGGTGGGATATCTATAAGGAAAGTGACGTGTGGTGAGATATCTATGGATAAAGTGACGTGTGGTGGGAAATCTATGGATAAAGTGACGTATGGTGGGATATCTATGGATAAAGTGACGTGTGGTGGGAAATCTATGGATAAAGTGACGTATGGTGGGATATCTATAAGGAAAGTGATGTGTGGTGGGATATCTATGGATAAAGTGACGTATGGTGGGATATCTATGGATAAAGTGACGTATGGTGGGATATCTATAAGGAAAGTGACGTGTGGTGAGATATCTATGGATAAAGTGACGTATGGTGGGATATCTATAAGGAAAGTGATGTGTGGTGGGATATCTATGGATAAAGTGATGTATGGTGGGATATCTATAAGGAAAGTGACGTGTGGTGATATATCTATGGATAAAGTGACGTATGGTGGGATATGTATAAGGAAAGTGATGTATGGTGGGATATCTATAAGGAAAGTGACGTGTGGTGGGATATCTATAAGGAAAGTGACGTATGGTGGGATATCTATAAGGAAAGTGACTTATGGTGGGATATCTATAAGGAAAGTGACGTGTGGTGGGATATCTATAAGGAAAGTGACGTGTGGTGAGATATCTATGGATAAAGTGACGTGTGGTGGGATATCTATAAGGAAAGTGATGTATGGTGGGATATCTATAAGGAAAGAGACGTGTGGTGGGATATCTATAAGGAAAGTGACTTATGGTGGGATATCTATAAGGAAAGTGACGTGTGGTGAGATATCTATAAGGAAAGTGACGTATGGTGAGATATCTATGGATAAAGTGACGTGTGGTGAGATATCTATGGATAAAGTGACGTATTATGGGATATCTATAAGGAAAGTGATGTATGGTGGGATATCTATAAGGAAAGTGACGTGTGGTGGGATATTTATGGATAAAGTGACGTATGGTGGGATATCTATAAGGAAAGTGACGTATAGTGGGGGGATATCTATAAGGAAAGTGACGTATGGTGGGAAATCTATAAGGAAAGTGACGTATGGTGGGATATCTATAAGGAAAGTGACGTATAGTGGGGGGGATATCTATAAGGAAAGTGACGTATAGTGGGGGGATATCTATAAGGAAAGTGACGTATGGTGGGAAATCTATAAGGAAAGTGACGTATGGTGGGATAGCTATAAGGAAAGTGACGTATAGTGGGGGGATATCTATAAGGAAAGTGACGTATGGTGGGAAATCTATAAGGAAAGTGACGTATGGTGGGATATCTATAAGGAAAGTGACGTATGGTGGGATATCTATAAGGAAAGTGACATATGGTGGGATATCTATAAGGAAAGTGACGTATGGTGGGATATCTATAAGGAAAGTGACGTATGGTGGGAAATCTATAAGGAAAGTGACGTATGGTGGGATATCTATAAGGGAAGTGACGTGTGGTGGGATATCTATGGATAAAGTGACGTATGGTGGGATATCTATAAGGAAAGTGACGTGTGGTGGGATATCTATAAGGAAAGTGACGTGTGGGGAGATATCTATAAGGAAAGTGACTTATGGTGGGATATCTATAAGGAAAGTGACGTGTGGTGGGATATCTATAAGGAAAGTGACTTATGGTGGGATATCTATAAGGAAAGTGACGTGTGGTGAGATATCTATGGATAAAGTGACGTATGGTGGGATATCTATAAGGAAAGTGACGTGTGGTGAGATATCTATGGATAAAGTGACGTATGGTGGGATATCTATAAGGAAAGTGACGTGTTGTGGGATATCTATGGATAAAGTGATGTATGGTGGGATATCTATAAGGAAAGTGACGTGTGGTGATATATCTATGGATAAAGTGACGTATGGTGGGATATGTATAAGGAAAGTGATGTATGGTGGGATATCTATAAGGAAAGTGACGTGTGGTGGGATATCTATAAGGAAAGTGACGTATGGTGGGATATCTATAAGGAAAGTGACTTATGGTGGGATATCTATAAGGAAAGTGACGTGTGGTGGGATATCTATAAGGAAAGTGACGTGTGGTGAGATATCTATGGATAAAGTGACGTATGGTGGGATATCTATGGATAAAGTGACGTATGGTGGGATATCTATGGGTAAAGAGACGCATGGTGGGAAATCTATGGATAAAGTGATGTATGGTGAGAAATCTATAGATAAAGTGACGTATGGCGGAATATCTATGGGTAAAGTGACGTATGGTGGGATATCTATGGGTAAAGTGACGTATGGTGGGATATCTATGGGTAAAGTGACGTATGGTGGGATATCTATGGGTAAAGTGAAGTATGGTGGGATATCTATGGGTAAAGTGACGTATGGTGGGATATCTATGGGTTAAGAGATGTATGGTGGGAAATCTATGGATAAAGTGATGTATGGTGGGATATCTATGGATAAAGTGATGCATGGCAGGATATCTATAGGTAAAGTGACGTATGGTGGGATATCTATAGGTAAAGTGACGTATGGGGGATATCTATAGGTAAAGTGACGTATGGTGGGAAATCTATGGATACATTTATGTATGGTGGGATATCTATGAGTAAAGTGATGTATGGTGGGATATCTATAGATAAAGTGACATATAGTGGTGGCATATCTATAGGGTAAGTGATGTATGGTGGGATATCTATGGATAAAGCGATATATGGTGTGATATCTATGGATAAAGTGATGTATAGTGGTGGCATATCTATAAGGAAAGCGACATATGGTGGGACATCTATGGATAAAGTGACGTATGGTGAGATATCTATAAGGAAAATGACATGCGGTGGGATATCTATGGATAAAGTGACGTGTGGTGGGAAATCTATGGATAAAGTGACGTATGGTGAGATATCTATAAGGAAAGTGACGTGTGGTGGGATATCTATGGATAAAGTGACGTATGGTGGGATATCTATAAGGAAAGTGACGTATGGTGGGATATCTATAAGGAAAGTGACGTGTGGTGGGATATCTATAAGGAAAGTGACGTATGGTGGGATATCTATAAGGAAAGAGACGTATGGTGGGATATCTATAAGGAAAGTGACGTATGGTGGGTTATCTATAAGGAAAGTGACGTATGGTGGGATATCTATGAGTAAAGTGATGTATGGTGGGATATCTATAGATAAAGTGACGTATAGTGGTGGCATATCTATAGGGAAAGTGATGTATGGTGGGATATCTATGGATAAAGTGATGTATAGTGGTGGCATATCTATAAGGAAAGCGACATATGGTGGGACATCTATGGATAAAGTGACGTATGGTGAGATATCTATAAGGAAAGTGATGTGTGGTGGGATATCTATGGATAAAGTGACGTATGGTGGGATATCTATAAGGAAAGTGACGTGTGGTGAGATATCTATGGATAAAGTGACGTGTGGTGGGAAATCTATGGATAAAGTGACGTATGGTGGGATATCTATGGATAAAGTTACGTGTGGTGGGAAATCTATGGATAAAGTGACGTATGGTGGGATATCTATAAGGAAAGTGATGTGTGGTGGGATATCTATGGATAAAGTGACGTATGGTGGGATATCTATGGATAAAGTGACGTATGGTGGGATATCTATAAGGAAAGTGACGTGTGGTGAGATATCTATGGATAAAGTGACGTATGGTGGGATATCTATAAGGAAAGTGACGTGTGGTGAGATATCTATGGATAAAGTGACGTATGGTGGGATATCTATAAGGAAAGTGATGTGTGGTGGGATATCTATGGATAAAGTGATGTATGGTGGGATATCTATAAGGAAAGTGACGTGTGGTGATATATCTATGGATAAAGTGACGTATGGTGGGATATGTATAAGGAAAGTGATGTATGGTGGGATATCTATAAGGAAAGTGACGTGTGGTGGGATATCTATAAGGAAAGTGACGTATGGTGGGATATCTATAAGGAAAGTGACTTATGGTGGGATATCTATAAGGAAAGTGACGTGTGGTGGGATATCTATAAGGAAAGTGACGTGTGGTGAGATATCTATGGATAAAGTGACGTGTGGTGGGATATCTATAAGGAAAGTGATGTATGGTGGGATATCTATAAGGAAAGTGACGTGTGGTGGGATATCTATAAGGAAAGTGACTTATGGTGGGATATCTATAAGGAAAGTGACGTGTGGTGAGATATCTATAAGGAAAGTGACGTATGGTGAGATATCTATGGATAAAGTGACGTGTGGTGAGATATCTATGGATAAAGTGACGTATTATGGGATATCTATAAGGAAAGTGATGTATGGTGGGATATCTATAAGGAAAGTGACGTGTGGTGGGATATTTATGGATAAAGTGACGTATGGTGGGATATCTATGGGTAAAGTGACGTATGGTGGGATATCTATGGGTTAAGAGATGTATGGTGGGAAATCTATGGATAAAGTGATGTATGGTGGGATATCTATGGATAAAGTGATGCATGGCAGGATATCTATAGGTAAAGTGACGTATGGTGGGATATCTATAGGTAAAGTGACGTATGGGGGATATCTATAGGTAAAGTGACGTATGGTGGGAAATCTATGGATACATTTATGTATGGTGGGATATCTATGAGTAAAGTGATGTATGGCGGGATATCTATAGATAAAGTGACGTATAGTGGTGGCATATCTATAGGGATAGTGACGTATGGTGGGATATCTATGGATAAAGCAACATATGGTGGGATATCTATGGATAAAGTGATGTATAGTGGTGGCATATCTATAAGGAAAGTGACATGTGGTGGGATATCTATGGATAAAGTGATGTATGGTGGGAAATCTATGGGTAAAGCGATGTATAGTGGTGGGATATCTATGGGTAAAGTGACGTATGGTGGGATATCTATGGATAAAGTGACGTATGGTGGGATATCTATGGGTAAAGAGACGCATGGTGGGAAATCTTTGGATAAAGTGATGTATGGTGAGAAATCTTTAGATAAAGTGACGTATGGCGGAATATCTATGGGTAAAGTGACGTATGGTGGGATATCTATGGGTAAAGTGACGTATGGTGGGATATCTATGGGTAAAGTGACGTATGGTGGGATATCTATGGGTAAAGTGAAGTATGGTGGGATATCTATGGGTAAAGTGACGTATGGTGGGATATCTATGGGTTAAGAGATGTATGGTGGGAAATCTATGGATAAAGTGATGTATGGTGGGATATCTATGGATAAAGTGATGCATGGCAGGATATCTATAGGTAAAGTGACGTATGGTGGGATATCTATAGGTAAAGTGACGTATGGGGGATATCTATAGGTAAAGTGACGTATGGTGGGAAATCTATGGATACATTTATGTATGGTGGGATATCTATGAGTAAAGTGATGTATGGTGGGATATCTATAGATAAAGTGACATATAGTGGTGGCATATCTATAGGGTAAGTGATGTATGGTGGGATATCTATGGATAAAGCGATATATGGTGTGATATCTATGGATAAAGTGATGTATAGTGGTGGCATATCTATAAGGAAAGCGACATATGGTGGGACATCTATGGATAAAGTGACGTATGGTGAGATATCTATAAGGAAAATGACATGCGGTGGGATATCTATGGATAAAGTGACGTGTGGTGGGAAATCTATGGATAAAGTGACGTATGGTGAGATATCTATAAGGAAAGTGACGTGTGGTGGGATATCTATGGATAAAGTGACGTATGGTGGGATATCTATAAGGAAAGTGACGTATGGTGGGATATCTATAAGGAAAGTGACGTGTGGTGGGATATCTATAAGGAAAGTGACGTATGGTGGGATATCTATAAGGAAAGTGACGTATGGTGGGATATCTATAAGGAAAGTGACGTATGGTGGGTTATCTATAAGGAAAGTGACGTATGGTGGGATATCTATGAGTAAAGTGATGTATGGTGGGATATCTATAGATAAAGTGACGTATAGTGGTGGCATATCTATAGGGAAAGTGATGTATGGTGGGATATCTATGGATAAAGTGATGTATAGTGGTGGCATATCTATAAGGAAAGCGACATATGGTGGGACATCTATGGATAAAGTGACGTATGGTGAGATATCTATAAGGAAAGTGATGTGTGGTGGGATATCTATGGATAAAGTGACGTATGGTGGGATATCTATAAGGAAAGTGACGTGTGGTGAGATATCTATGGATAAAGTGACGTGTGGTGGGAAATCTATGGATAAAGTGACGTATGGTGGGATATCTATAAGGAAAGTGATGTGTGGTGGGATATCTATGGATAAAGTGACGTATGGTGGGATATCTATGGATAAAGTGACGTATGGTGGGATATCTATAAGGAAAGTGACGTGTGGTGAGATATCTATGGATAAAGTGACGTGTGGTGGGATATCTATAAGGAAAGTGATGTATGGTGGGATATCTATAAGGAAAGTGACGTGTGGTGGGATATCTATAAGGAAAGTGACTTATGGTGGGATATCTATAAGGAAAGTGACGTGTGGTGAGATATCTATAAGGAAAGTGACGTATGGTGAGATATCTATGGATAAAGTGACGTGTGGTGAGATATCTATGGATAAAGTGACGTATTAAGAGATATCTATAAGGAAAGTGATGTATGGTGGGATATCTATAAGGAAAGTGACGTGTGGTGGGATATTTATGGATAAAGTGACGTATGGTGGGATATCTATAAGGAAAGTGACGTATAGTGGGGGGATATCTATAAGGAAAGTGACGTATGGTGGGAAATCTATAAGGAAAGTGACGTATGGTGGGATATCTATAAGGAAAGTGACGTATAGTGGGGGGGATATCTATAAGGAAAGTGACGTATAGTGGGGGGATATCTATAAGGAAAGTGACGTATGGTGGGAAATCTATAAGGAAAGTGACGTATGGTGGGATATCTATAAGGAAAGTGACGTATAGTGGGGGGATATCTATAAGGAAAGTGACGTATGGTGGGAAATCTATAAGGAAAGTGACGTATGGTGGGATATCTATAAGGAAAGTGACGTATGGTGGGATATCTATAAGGAAAGTGATATATGGTGGGATATCTATAAGGAAAGTGACGTATGGTGGGATATCTATAAGGAAAGTGACGTATGGTGGGAAATCTATAAGGAAAGTGACGTATGGTGGGATATCTATAAGGGAAGTGACGTGTGGTGGGATATCTATGGATAAAGTGACGTATGGTGGGATATCTATAAGGAAAGTGACGTGTGGGGAGATATCTATAAGGAAAGTGACGTATGGTGGGAAATCTATAAGGAAAGTGACGTATGGTGGGATATCTATAAGGAAAGTGACGTATAGTGGGGGGATATCTATAAGGAAAGTGACGTATGGTGGGAAATCTATAAGGAAAGTGACGTATGGTGGGATATCTATAAGGAAAGTGACGTATGGTGGGATATCTATAAGGAAAGTGACGTATGGTGGGAAATCTATGGATAAAGTGACGTATGGTGGTATATCTATAAGGAAAGTGATGTATGGTGGGATATCTATAAGGAAAGTGACGTGTGGTGGGATATCTATAAGGAAAGTGACTTATGGTGGGATATCTATAAGGAAAGTGACGTGTGGTGAGATATCTATGGATAAAGTGACGTATGGTGGGATATCTATAAGGAAAGTGACGTGTGGTGAGATCTCTATGGATAAAGTGACGTATGGTGGGATATCTATAAGGAAAGTGATGTGTGGTGGGATATCTATGGATAAAGTGATGTATGGTGGGATATCTATAAGGAAAGTGACGTGTGGTGATATATCTATGGATAAAGTGACATATGGTGGGATATGTATAAGGAAAGTGATGTATGGTGGGATATCTATAAGGAAAGTGACGTGTGGTGGGATATCTATAAGGAAAGTGACGTATGGTGGGATATCTATAAGGAAAGTGACTTATGGTGGGATATCTATAAGGAAAGTGACTTATGGTGGGATATCTATAAGGAAAGTGACGTGTGGTGGGATATCTATGGATAAAGTGACGTGTGGTGGGATATCTATAAGGAAAGTGATGTATGGTGGGATATCTATAAGGAAAGTGACGTGTGGTGGGATATCTATAAGGAAAGTGACTTATGGTGGGATATCTTTAAGGAAAGTGACGTGTGGTGAGATATCTATAAGGAAAGTGACGTATGGTGAGATATCTATGGATAAAGTGACGTGTGGTGAGATATCTATGGATAAAGTGACGTATTATGGGATATCTGTAAGGAAAGTGATGTATGGTGGGATATCTATAAGGAAAGTGACGTGTGGTGGGATATCTATGGATAAAGTGACGTATGGTGGGATATCTATAAGGAAAGTGACGTATAGTGGGGGGATATCTATAAGGAAAGTGACGTATGGTGGGAAATCTATAAGGAAAGTGACGTATGGTGGGATATCTATAAGGAAAGTGACGTATAGTGGGGGGGATATCTATAAGGAAAGTGACGTATAGTGGAGGGGATATCTATAAGGAAAGTGACGTATAGTGGGGGGATATCTATAAGGAAAGTGACGTATGGTGGGAAATCTATAAGGAAAGTGACGTATGGTGGGATATCTATAAGGAAAGTGACGTATAGTGGGGGCATATCTATAAGGAAAGTGACGTATGGTGGGAAATCTATAAGGAAAGTGACGTATGGTGGGATATCTATAAGGAAAGTGACGTACAGTATGGTGGGATATCTATAAGGAAAGTGACGTACAGTATGGTGGGATATCTATAAGGAAAGTGATGTATGGTGGGATATCTATAAGGAAAGTGACGTATGGTGGGATATCTATTAGGAAAGTGACGTGTGGTGAGATATCTATAAGGAAAGTGACGTGTGGTGGGATATCTATAAGGAAAGTGACGTATGGTGGGATATCTATGAGTAAAGTGATGTATGGTGGGATATCTATAGATAAAGTGACGTATAGTGGTGGCATATCTATAGAGATAGTGACGTATGGTGGGATATCTATGGATAAAGCAACATATGGTGGGATATCTATGGATAAAGTGATGTATAGTGGTGGCATATCTATAAGGAAAGTGACGTATGGTGGGAAATCTATAAGGAAAGTGACGTATGGTGGGATATCTATAAGGAAAGTGACGTACAGTATGGTGGGATATCTATAAGGAAAGTGACGTACAGTATGGTGGGATATCTATAAGGAAAGTGACGTGTGGTGGGATATCTATAAGGAAAGTGACGTATGGTGGGATATCTATAAGGAAAGTGACTTATGGTGGGATATCTATAAGGAAAGTGACGTGTGGTGGGATATCTATAAGGAAAGTGACGTGTGGTGAGATATCTATGGATAAAGTGACGTATGGTGGGATATCTATGGATAAAGTGACGTATGGTGGGATATCTATGGGTAAAGAGACGCATGGTGGGAAATCTATGGATAAAGTGATGTATGGTGAGAAATCTATAGATAAAGTGACGTATGGCGGAATATCTATGGGTAAAGTGACGTATGGTGGGATATCTATGGGTAAAGTGACGTATGGTGGGATATCTATGGGTAAAGTGACGTATGGTGGGATATCTATGGGTAAAGTGAAGTATGGTGGGATATCTATGGGTAAAGTGACGTATGGTGGGATATCTATGGGTTAAGAGATGTATGGTGGGAAATCTATGGATAAAGTGATGTATGGTGGGATATCTATGGATAAAGTGATGCATGGCAGGATATCTATAGGTAAAGTGACGTATGGTGGGATATCTATAGGTAAAGTGACGTATGGGGGATATCTATAGGTAAAGTGACGTATGGTGGGAAATCTATGGATACATTTATGTATGGTGGGATATCTATGAGTAAAGTGATGTATGGTGGGATATCTATAGATAAAGTGACATATAGTGGTGGCATATCTATAGGGTAAGTGATGTATGGTGGGATATCTATGGATAAAGCGATATATGGTGTGATATCTATGGATAAAGTGATGTATAGTGGTGGCATATCTATAAGGAAAGCGACATATGGTGGGACATCTATGGATAAAGTGACGTATGGTGAGATATCTATAAGGAAAATGACATGCGGTGGGATATCTATGGATAAAGTGACGTGTGGTGGGAAATCTATGGATAAAGTGACGTATGGTGAGATATCTATAAGGAAAGTGACGTGTGGTGGGATATCTATGGATAAAGTGACGTATGGTGGGATATCTATAAGGAAAGTGACGTATGGTGGGATATCTATAAGGAAAGTGACGTGTGGTGGGATATCTATAAGGAAAGTGACGTATGGTGGGATATCTATAAGGAAAGAGACGTATGGTGGGATATCTATAAGGAAAGTGACGTATGGTGGGTTATCTATAAGGAAAGTGACGTATGGTGGGATATCTATGAGTAAAGTGATGTATGGTGGGATATCTATAGATAAAGTGACGTATAGTGGTGGCATATCTATAGGGAAAGTGATGTATGGTGGGATATCTATGGATAAAGTGATGTATAGTGGTGGCATATCTATAAGGAAAGCGACATATGGTGGGACATCTATGGATAAAGTGACGTATGGTGAGATATCTATAAGGAAAGTGATGTGTGGTGGGATATCTATGGATAAAGTGACGTATGGTGGGATATCTATAAGGAAAGTGACGTGTGGTGAGATATCTATGGATAAAGTGACGTGTGGTGGGAAATCTATGGATAAAGTGACGTATGGTGGGATATCTATGGATAAAGTTACGTGTGGTGGGAAATCTATGGATAAAGTGACGTATGGTGGGATATCTATAAGGAAAGTGATGTGTGGTGGGATATCTATGGATAAAGTGACGTATGGTGGGATATCTATGGATAAAGTGACGTATGGTGGGATATCTATAAGGAAAGTGACGTGTGGTGAGATATCTATGGATAAAGTGACGTATGGTGGGATATCTATAAGGAAAGTGACGTGTGGTGAGATATCTATGGATAAAGTGACGTATGGTGGGATATCTATAAGGAAAGTGATGTGTGGTGGGATATCTATGGATAAAGTGATGTATGGTGGGATATCTATAAGGAAAGTGACGTGTGGTGATATATCTATGGATAAAGTGACGTATGGTGGGATATGTATAAGGAAAGTGATGTATGGTGGGATATCTATAAGGAAAGTGACGTGTGGTGGGATATCTATAAGGAAAGTGACGTATGGTGGGATATCTATAAGGAAAGTGACTTATGGTGGGATATCTATAAGGAAAGTGACGTGTGGTGGGATATCTATAAGGAAAGTGACGTGTGGTGAGATATCTATGGATAAAGTGACGTGTGGTGGGATATCTATAAGGAAAGTGATGTATGGTGGGATATCTATAAGGAAAGTGACGTGTGGTGGGATATCTATAAGGAAAGTGACTTATGGTGGGATATCTATAAGGAAAGTGACGTGTGGTGAGATATCTATAAGGAAAGTGACGTATGGTGAGATATCTATGGATAAAGTGACGTGTGGTGAGATATCTATGGATAAAGTGACGTATTATGGGATATCTATAAGGAAAGTGATGTATGGTGGGATATCTATAAGGAAAGTGACGTGTGGTGGGATATTTATGGATAAAGTGACGTATGGTGGGATATCTATGGGTAAAGTGACGTATGGTGGGATATCTATGGGTTAAGAGATGTATGGTGGGAAATCTATGGATAAAGTGATGTATGGTGGGATATCTATGGATAAAGTGATGCATGGCAGGATATCTATAGGTAAAGTGACGTATGGTGGGATATCTATAGGTAAAGTGACGTATGGGGGATATCTATAGGTAAAGTGACGTATGGTGGGAAATCTATGGATACATTTATGTATGGTGGGATATCTATGAGTAAAGTGATGTATGGCGGGATATCTATAGATAAAGTGACGTATAGTGGTGGCATATCTATAGGGATAGTGACGTATGGTGGGATATCTATGGATAAAGCAACATATGGTGGGATATCTATGGATAAAGTGATGTATAGTGGTGGCATATCTATAAGGAAAGTGACATGTGGTGGGATATCTATGGATAAAGTGATGTATGGTGGGAAATCTATGGGTAAAGCGATGTATAGTGGTGGGATATCTATGGGTAAAGTGACGTATGGTGGGATATCTATGGATAAAGTGACGTATGGTGGGATATCTATGGGTAAAGAGACGCATGGTGGGAAATCTTTGGATAAAGTGATGTATGGTGAGAAATCTTTAGATAAAGTGACGTATGGCGGAATATCTATGGGTAAAGTGACGTATGGTGGGATATCTATGGGTAAAGTGACGTATGGTGGGATATCTATGGGTAAAGTGACGTATGGTGGGATATCTATGGGTAAAGTGAAGTATGGTGGGATATCTATGGGTAAAGTGACGTATGGTGGGATATCTATGGGTTAAGAGATGTATGGTGGGAAATCTATGGATAAAGTGATGTATGGTGGGATATCTATGGATAAAGTGATGCATGGCAGGATATCTATAGGTAAAGTGACGTATGGTGGGATATCTATAGGTAAAGTGACGTATGGGGGATATCTATAGGTAAAGTGACGTATGGTGGGAAATCTATGGATACATTTATGTATGGTGGGATATCTATGAGTAAAGTGATGTATGGTGGGATATCTATAGATAAAGTGACATATAGTGGTGGCATATCTATAGGGTAAGTGATGTATGGTGGGATATCTATGGATAAAGCGATATATGGTGTGATATCTATGGATAAAGTGATGTATAGTGGTGGCATATCTATAAGGAAAGCGACATATGGTGGGACATCTATGGATAAAGTGACGTATGGTGAGATATCTATAAGGAAAATGACATGCGGTGGGATATCTATGGATAAAGTGACGTGTGGTGGGAAATCTATGGATAAAGTGACGTATGGTGAGATATCTATAAGGAAAGTGACGTGTGGTGGGATATCTATGGATAAAGTGACGTATGGTGGGATATCTATAAGGAAAGTGACGTATGGTGGGATATCTATAAGGAAAGTGACGTGTGGTGGGATATCTATAAGGAAAGTGACGTATGGTGGGATATCTATAAGGAAAGTGACGTATGGTGGGATATCTATAAGGAAAGTGACGTATGGTGGGTTATCTATAAGGAAAGTGACGTATGGTGGGATATCTATGAGTAAAGTGATGTATGGTGGGATATCTATAGATAAAGTGACGTATAGTGGTGGCATATCTATAGGGAAAGTGATGTATGGTGGGATATCTATGGATAAAGTGATGTATAGTGGTGGCATATCTATAAGGAAAGCGACATATGGTGGGACATCTATGGATAAAGTGACGTATGGTGAGATATCTATAAGGAAAGTGATGTGTGGTGGGATATCTATGGATAAAGTGACGTATGGTGGGATATCTATAAGGAAAGTGACGTGTGGTGAGATATCTATGGATAAAGTGACGTGTGGTGGGAAATCTATGGATAAAGTGACGTATGGTGGGATATCTATAAGGAAAGTGATGTGTGGTGGGATATCTATGGATAAAGTGACGTATGGTGGGATATCTATGGATAAAGTGACGTATGGTGGGATATCTATAAGGAAAGTGACGTGTGGTGAGATATCTATGGATAAAGTGACGTGTGGTGGGATATCTATAAGGAAAGTGATGTATGGTGGGATATCTATAAGGAAAGTGACGTGTGGTGGGATATCTATAAGGAAAGTGACTTATGGTGGGATATCTATAAGGAAAGTGACGTGTGGTGAGATATCTATAAGGAAAGTGACGTATGGTGAGATATCTATGGATAAAGTGACGTGTGGTGAGATATCTATGGATAAAGTGACGTATTAAGAGATATCTATAAGGAAAGTGATGTATGGTGGGATATCTATAAGGAAAGTGACGTGTGGTGGGATATTTATGGATAAAGTGACGTATGGTGGGATATCTATAAGGAAAGTGACGTATAGTGGGGGGATATCTATAAGGAAAGTGACGTATGGTGGGAAATCTATAAGGAAAGTGACGTATGGTGGGATATCTATAAGGAAAGTGACGTATAGTGGGGGGGATATCTATAAGGAAAGTGACGTATAGTGGGGGGATATCTATAAGGAAAGTGACGTATGGTGGGAAATCTATAAGGAAAGTGACGTATGGTGGGATATCTATAAGGAAAGTGACGTATAGTGGGGGGATATCTATAAGGAAAGTGACGTATGGTGGGAAATCTATAAGGAAAGTGACGTATGGTGGGATATCTATAAGGAAAGTGACGTATGGTGGGATATCTATAAGGAAAGTGATATATGGTGGGATATCTATAAGGAAAGTGACGTATGGTGGGATATCTATAAGGAAAGTGACGTATGGTGGGAAATCTATAAGGAAAGTGACGTATGGTGGGATATCTATAAGGGAAGTGACGTGTGGTGGGATATCTATGGATAAAGTGACGTATGGTGGGATATCTATAAGGAAAGTGACGTGTGGGGAGATATCTATAAGGAAAGTGACGTATGGTGGGAAATCTATAAGGAAAGTGACGTATGGTGGGATATCTATAAGGAAAGTGACGTATAGTGGGGGGATATCTATAAGGAAAGTGACGTATGGTGGGAAATCTATAAGGAAAGTGACGTATGGTGGGATATCTATAAGGAAAGTGACGTATGGTGGGATATCTATAAGGAAAGTGACGTATGGTGGGAAATCTATGGATAAAGTGACGTATGGTGGTATATCTATAAGGAAAGTGATGTATGGTGGGATATCTATAAGGAAAGTGACGTGTGGTGGGATATCTATAAGGAAAGTGACTTATGGTGGGATATCTATAAGGAAAGTGACGTGTGGTGAGATATCTATGGATAAAGTGACGTATGGTGGGATATCTATAAGGAAAGTGACGTGTGGTGAGATCTCTATGGATAAAGTGACGTATGGTGGGATATCTATAAGGAAAGTGATGTGTGGTGGGATATCTATGGATAAAGTGATGTATGGTGGGATATCTATAAGGAAAGTGACGTGTGGTGATATATCTATGGATAAAGTGACATATGGTGGGATATGTATAAGGAAAGTGATGTATGGTGGGATATCTATAAGGAAAGTGACGTGTGGTGGGATATCTATAAGGAAAGTGACGTATGGTGGGATATCTATAAGGAAAGTGACTTATGGTGGGATATCTATAAGGAAAGTGACTTATGGTGGGATATCTATAAGGAAAGTGACGTGTGGTGGGATATCTATGGATAAAGTGACGTGTGGTGGGATATCTATAAGGAAAGTGATGTATGGTGGGATATCTATAAGGAAAGTGACGTGTGGTGGGATATCTATAAGGAAAGTGACTTATGGTGGGATATCTTTAAGGAAAGTGACGTGTGGTGAGATATCTATAAGGAAAGTGACGTATGGTGAGATATCTATGGATAAAGTGACGTGTGGTGAGATATCTATGGATAAAGTGACGTATTATGGGATATCTGTAAGGAAAGTGATGTATGGTGGGATATCTATAAGGAAAGTGACGTGTGGTGGGATATCTATGGATAAAGTGACGTATGGTGGGATATCTATAAGGAAAGTGACGTATAGTGGGGGGATATCTATAAGGAAAGTGACGTATGGTGGGAAATCTATAAGGAAAGTGACGTATGGTGGGATATCTATAAGGAAAGTGACGTATAGTGGGGGGGATATCTATAAGGAAAGTGACGTATAGTGGAGGGGATATCTATAAGGAAAGTGACGTATAGTGGGGGGATATCTATAAGGAAAGTGACGTATGGTGGGAAATCTATAAGGAAAGTGACGTATGGTGGGATATCTATAAGGAAAGTGACGTATAGTGGGGGCATATCTATAAGGAAAGTGACGTATGGTGGGAAATCTATAAGGAAAGTGACGTATGGTGGGATATCTATAAGGAAAGTGACGTACAGTATGGTGGGATATCTATAAGGAAAGTGACGTACAGTATGGTGGGATATCTATAAGGAAAGTGATGTATGGTGGGATATCTATAAGGAAAGTGACGTATGGTGGGATATCTATTAGGAAAGTGACGTGTGGTGAGATATCTATAAGGAAAGTGACGTGTGGTGGGATATCTATAAGGAAAGTGACGTATGGTGGGATATCTATGAGTAAAGTGATGTATGGTGGGATATCTATAGATAAAGTGACGTATAGTGGTGGCATATCTATAGAGATAGTGACGTATGGTGGGATATCTATGGATAAAGCAACATATGGTGGGATATCTATGGATAAAGTGATGTATAGTGGTGGCATATCTATAAGGAAAGTGACATGTGGTGGGATATCTATGGATAAAGTGATGTATGGTGGGAAATCTATGGGTAAAGCGATGTATAGTGGTGGGATATCTATGGGTAAAGTGACGTATGGTGGGATATCTATGGATAAAGTGACGTATGGTGGGATATCTATGGGTAAAGAGACGCATGGTGGGAAATCTATGGATAAAGTGATGTATGGTGAGAAATCTATAGATAAAGTGACGTATGGCGGAATATCTATGGGTAAAGTGACGTATGGTGGGATATCTATGGGTAAAGTGACGTATGGTGGGATATCTATGGGTAAAGTGACGTATGGTGGGATATCTATGGGTAAAGTGACGTATGGTGGGATATCTATGGGTTAAGAGATGTATGGTGGGAAATCTATGGATAAAGTGATGTATGGTGGGATATCTATGGATAAAGTGATGCATGGCAGGATATCTATAGGTAAAGTGACGTATGGTGGGATATCTATAGGTAAAGTGACGTATGGGGGATATCTATAGGTAAAGTGACGTATGGTGGGAAATCTATGGATACATTTATGTATGGTGGGATATCTATGAGTAAAGTGATGTATGGTGGGATATCTATAGATAAAGTGACATATAGTGGTGGCATATCTATAGGGTAAGTGATGTATGGTGGGATATCTATGGATAAAGCGATATATGGTGTGATATCTATGGATAAAGTGATGTATAGTGGTGGCATATCTATAAGGAAAGCGACATATGGTGGGACATCTATGGATAAAGTGACGTATGGTGAGATATCTATAAGGAAAATGACATGCGGTGGGATATCTATGGATAAAGTGACGTGTGGTGGGAAATCTATGGATAAAGTGACGTATGGTGAGATATCTATAAGGAAAGTGACGTGTGGTGGGATATCTATGGATAAAGTGACGTATGGTGGGATATCTATAAGGAAAGTGACGTATGGTGGGATATCTATAAGGAAAGTGACGTGTGGTGGGATATCTATAAGGAAAGTGACGTATGGTGGGATATCTATAAGGAAAGTGACGTATGGTGGGATATCTATAAGGAAAGTGACGTATGGTGGGATATCTATGAGTAAAGTGATGTATGGTGGGATATCTATAGATAAAGTGACGTATAGTGGTGGCATATCTATAGGGAAAGTGATGTATGGTGGGATATCTATGGATAAAGTGATGTATAGTGGTGGCATATCTATAAGGAAAGCGACATATGGTGGGACATCTATGGATAAAGTGACGTATGGTGAGATATCTATAAGGAAAGTGATGTGTGGTGGGATATCTATGGATAAAGTGACGTATGGTGGGATATCTATAAGGAAAGTGACGTGTGGTGAGATATCTATGGATAAAGTGACGTGTGGTGGGAAATCTATGGATAAAGTGACGTATGGTGGGATATCTATGGATAAAGTGACGTGTGGTGGGAAATCTATGGATAAAGTGACGTATGGTGGGATATCTATAAGGAAAGTGATGTGTGGTGGGATATCTATGGATAAAGTGACGTATGGTGGGATATCTATGGATAAAGTGACGTATGGTGGAATATCTATAAGGAAAGTGACGTGTGGTGAGATATCTATGGATAAAGTGACGTATGGTGGGATATCTATAAGGAAAGTGACGTGTGGTGAGATATCTATGGATAAAGTGACGTATGGTGGGATATCTATAAGGAAAGTGATGTGTGGTGGGATATCTATGGATAAAGTGATGTATGGTGGGATATCTATAAGGAAAGTGACGTGTGGTGATATATCTATGGATAAAGTGACGTATGGTGGGATATGTATAAGGAAAGTGATGTATGGTGGGATATCTATAAGGAAAGTGACGTGTGGTGGGATATCTATAAGGAAAGTGACGTATGGTGGGATATCTATAAGGAAAGTGACTTATGGTGGGATATCTATAAGGAAAGTGACGTGTGGTGGGATATCTATAAGGAAAGTGACGTGTGGTGAGATATCTATGGATAAAGTGACGTGTGGTGGGATATCTATAAGGAAAGTGACGTATGGTGGGATATCTATAAGGAAAGTGACGTGTGGTGGGATATCTATAAGGAAAGTGACTTATGGTGGGATATCTATAAGGAAAGTGACGTGTGGTGAGATATCTATAAGGAAAGTGACGTATGGTGAGATATCTATGGATAAAGTGACGTGTGGTGAGATATCTATGGATAAAGTGACGTATTATGGGATATCTATAAGGAAAGTGATGTATGGTGGGATATCTATAAGGAAAGTGACGTGTGGTGGGATATTTATGGATAAAGTGACGTATGGTGGGATATCTATGGGTAAAGTGACGTATGGTGGGATATCTATGGGTTAAGAGATGTATGGTGGGACATCTATGGATAAAGTGACGTATGGTGAGATATCTATAAGGAAAGTGACGTGTGGTGGGATATCTATGGATAAAGTGACGTATGGTGGGATATCTATAAGGAAAGTGACGTATGGTGGGATATCTATAAGGAAAGTGACGTGTGGTGGGATATCTATAAGGAAAGTGACGTATGGTGGGATATCTATAAGGAAAGAGACGTATGGTGGGATATCTATAAGGAAAGTGACGTATGGTGGGTTATCTATAAGGAAAGTGACGTATGGTGGGATATCTATGAGTAAAGTGATGTATGGTGGGATATCTATAGATAAAGTGACGTATAGTGGTGGCATATCTATAGAGATAGTGACGTATGGTGGGATATCTATGGATAAAGCAACATATGGTGGGATATCTATGGATAAAGTGATGTATAGTGGTGGCATATCTATAAGGAAAGTGACATGTGGTGGGATATCTATGGATAAAGTGATGTATGGTGGGAAATCTATGGGTAAAGCGATGTATAGTGGTGGGATATCTATGGGTAAAGTGACGTATGGTGGGATATCTATGGATAAAGTGACGTATGGTGGGATATCTATGGGTAAAGAGACGCATGGTGGGAAATCTATGGATAAAGTGATGTATGGTGAGAAATCTATAGATAAAGTGACGTATGGCGGAATATCTATGGGTAAAGTGACGTATGGTGGGATATCTATGGGTAAAGTGACGTATGGTGGGATATCTATGGGTAAAGTGACGTATGGTGGGATATCTATGGGTAAAGTGAAGTATGGTGGGATATCTATGGGTAAAGTGACGTATGGTGGGATATCTATGGGTTAAGAGATGTATGGTGGGAAATCTATGGATAAAGTGATGTATGGTGGGATATCTATGGATAAAGTGATGCATGGCAGGATATCTATAGGTAAAGTGACGTATGGTGGGATATCTATAGGTAAAGTGACGTATGGGGGATATCTATAGGTAAAGTGACGTATGGTGGGAAATCTATGGATACATTTATGTATGGTGGGATATCTATGAGTAAAGTGATGTATGGTGGGATATCTATAGATAAAGTGACATATAGTGGTGGCATATCTATAGGGTAAGTGATGTATGGTGGGATATCTATGGATAAAGCGATATATGGTGTGATATCTATGGATAAAGTGATGTATAGTGGTGGCATATCTATAAGGAAAGCGACATATGGTGGGACATCTATGGATAAAGTGACGTATGGTGAGATATCTATAAGGAAAATGACATGCGGTGGGATATCTATGGATAAAGTGACGTGTGGTGGGAAATCTATGGATAAAGTGACGTATGGTGAGATATCTATAAGGAAAGTGACGTGTGGTGGGATATCTATGGATAAAGTGACGTATGGTGGGATATCTATAAGGAAAGTGACGTATGGTGGGATATCTATAAGGAAAGTGACGTGTGGTGGGATATCTATAAGGAAAGTGACGTATGGTGGGATATCTATAAGGAAAGTGACGTATGGTGGGATATCTATAAGGAAAGTGACGTATGGTGGGTTATCTATAAGGAAAGTGACGTATGGTGGGATATCTATGAGTAAAGTGATGTATGGTGGGATATCTATAGATAAAGTGACGTATAGTGGTGGCATATCTATAGAGATAGTGACGTATGGTGGGATATCTATGGATAAAGCAACATATGGTGGGATATCTATGGATAAAGTGATGTATAGTGGTGGCATATCTATAAGGAAAGTGACATGTGGTGGGATATCTATGGATAAAGTGATGTATGGTGGGATATCTATGGATAAAGTGATGTATAGTGGTGGCATATCTATAAGGAAAGCGACATATGGTGGGACATCTATGGATAAAGTGACGTATGGTGAGATATCTATAAGGAAAGTGATGTGTGGTGGGATATCTATGGATAAAGTGACGTATGGTGGGATATCTATAAGGAAAGTGACGTGTGGTGAGATATCTATGGATAAAGTGACGTATGGTGGGATATCTATGGATAAAGTGACGTGTGGTGGGAAATCTATGGATAAAGTGACGTATGGTGGGATATCTATAAGGAAAGTGATGTGTGGTGGGATATCTATGGATAAAGTGACGTATGGTGGGATATCTATGGATAAAGTGACGTATGGTGGAATATCTATAAGGAAAGTGACGTGTGGTGAGATATCTATGGATAAAGTGACGTATGGTGGGATATCTATAAGGAAAGTGACGTGTGGTGAGATATCTATGGATAAAGTGACGTATGGTGGGATATCTATAAGGAAAGTGATGTGTGGTGGGATATCTATGGATAAAGTGATGTATGGTGGGATATCTATAAGGAAAGTGACGTGTGGTGATATATCTATGGATAAAGTGACGTATGGTGGGATATGTATAAGGAAAGTGATGTATGGTGGGATATCTATAAGGAAAGTGACGTGTGGTGGGATATCTATAAGGAAAGTGACGTATGGTGGGATATCTATAAGGAAAGTGACTTATGGTGGGATATCTATAAGGAAAGTGACGTGTGGTGGGATATCTATAAGGAAAGTGACGTGTGGTGAGATATCTATGGATAAAGTGACGTGTGGTGGGATATCTATAAGGAAAGTGATGTATGGTGGGATATCTATAAGGAAAGTGACGTGTGGTGGGATATCTATAAGGAAAGTGACTTATGGTGGGATATCTATAAGGAAAGTGACGTGTGGTGAGATATCTATAAGGAAAGTGACGTATGGTGAGATATCTATGGATAAAGTGACGTGTGGTGAGATATCTATGGATAAAGTGACGTATTATGGGATATCTATAAGGAAAGTGATGTATGGTGGGATATCTATAAGGAAAGTGACGTGTGGTGGGATATTTATGGATAAAGTGACGTATGGTGGGATATCTATGGGTAAAGTGACGTATGGTGGGATATCTATGGGTTAAGAGATGTATGGTGGGACATCTATGGATAAAGTGACGTATGGTGAGATATCTATAAGGAAAATGACATGCGGTGGGATATCTATGGATAAAGTGACGTGTGGTGGGAAATCTATGGATAAAGTGACGTATGGTGAGATATCTATAAGGAAAGTGACGTGTGGTGGGATATCTATGGATAAAGTGACGTATGGTGGGATATCTATAAGGAAAGTGACGTATGGTGGGATATCTATAAGGAAAGTGACGTGTGGTGGGATATCTATAAGGAAAGTGACGTATGGTGGGTTATCTATAAGGAAAGAGACGTATGGTGGGATATCTATGAGTAAAGTGATGTATGGTGGGATATCTATAGATAAAGTGACGTATAGTGGTGGCATATCTATAGGGAAAGTGATGTATGGTGGGATATCTATGGATAAAGTGATGTATAGTGGTGGCATATCTATAAGGAAAGCGACATATGGTGGGACATCTATGGATAAAGTGACGTATGGTGAGATATCTATAAGGAAAGTGATGTGTGGTGGGATATCTATGGATAAAGTGACGTATGGTGGGATATCTATAAGGAAAGTGACGTGTGGTGAGATATCTATGGATAAAGTGACGTGTGGTGGGAAATCTATGGATAAAGTGACGTATGGTGGGATATCTATGGATAAAGTGACGTGTGGTGGGAAATCTATGGATAAAGTGACGTATGGTGGGATATCTATAAGGAAAGTGATGTGTGGTGGGATATCTATGGATAAAGTGACGTATGGTGGGATATCTATGGATAAAGTGACGTATGGTGGAATATCTATAAGGAAAGTGACGTGTGGTGAGATATCTATGGATAAAGTGACGTATGGTGGGATATCTATAAGGAAAGTGACGTGTGGTGAGATATCTATGGATAAAGTGACGTATGGTGGGATATCTATAAGGAAAGTGATGTGTGGTGGGATATCTATGGATAAAGTGATGTATGGTGGGATATCTATAAGGAAAGTGACGTGTGGTGATATATCTATGGATAAAGTGACGTATGGTGGGATATGTATAAGGAAAGTGATGTATGGTGGGATATCTATAAGGAAAGTGACGTGTGGTGGGATATCTATAAGGAAAGTGACGTATGGTGGGATATCTATAAGGAAAGTGACTTATGGTGGGATATCTATAAGGAAAGTGACGTGTGGTGGGATATCTATAAGGAAAGTGACGTGTGGTGAGATATCTATGGATAAAGTGACGTGTGGTGGGATATCTATAAGGAAAGTGATGTATGGTGGGATATCTATAAGGAAAGTGACGTGTGGTGGGATATCTATAAGGAAAGTGACTTATGGTGGGATATCTATAAGGAAAGTGACGTGTGGTGAGATATCTATAAGGAAAGTGACGTATGGTGAGATATCTATGGATAAAGTGACGTGTGGTGAGATATCTATGGATAAAGTGACGTATTATGGGATATCTATAAGGAAAGTGATGTATGGTGGGATATCTATAAGGAAAGTGACGTGTGGTGGGATATTTATGGATAAAGTGACGTATGGTGGGATATCTATGGGTAAAGTGACGTATGGTGGGATATCTATGGGTTAAGAGATGTATGGTGGGACATCTATGGATAAAGTGACGTATGGTGAGATATCTATAAGGAAAATGACATGCGGTGGGATATCTATGGATAAAGTGACGTGTGGTGGGAAATCTATGGATAAAGTGACGTATGGTGAGATATCTATAAGGAAAGTGACGTGTGGTGGGATATCTATGGATAAAGTGACGTATGGTGGGATATCTATAAGGAAAGTGACGTATGGTGGGATATCTATAAGGAAAGTGACGTGTGGTGGGATATCTATAAGGAAAGTGACGTATGGTGGGATATCTATAAGGAAAGAGACGTATGGTGGGATATCTATAAGGAAAGTGACGTATGGTGGGTTATCTATAAGGAAAGTGACGTATGGTGGGATATCTATGAGTAAAGTGATGTATGGTGGGATATCTATAGATAAAGTGACGTATAGTGGTGGCATATCTATAGAGATAGTGACGTATGGTGGGATATCTATGGATAAAGCAACATATGGTGGGATATCTATGGATAAAGTGATGTATAGTGGTGGCATATCTATAAGGAAAGTGACATGTGGTGGGATATCTATGGATAAAGTGATGTATGGTGGGAAATCTATGGGTAAAGCGATGTATAGTGGTGGGATATCTATGGGTAAAGTGACGTATGGTGGGATATCTATGAGTAAAGTGATGTATGGTGGGATATCTATAGATAAAGTGACGTATAGTGGTGGCATATCTATAGGGAAAGTGATGTATGGTGGGATATCTATGGATAAAGTGATGTATAGTGGTGGCATATCTATAAGGAAAGCGACATATGGTGGGACATCTATGGATAAAGTGACGTATGGTGAGATATCTATAAGGAAAGTGATGTGTGGTGGGATATCTATGGATAAAGTGACGTATGGTGGGATATCTATAAGGAAAGTGACGTGTGGTGAGATATCTATGGATAAAGTGACGTGTGGTGGGAAATCTATGGATAAAGTGACGTATGGTGGGATATCTATGGATAAAGTGACGTGTGGTGGGAAATCTATGGATAAAGTGACGTATGGTGGGATATCTATAAGGAAAGTGATGTGTGGTGGGATATCTATGGATAAAGTGACGTATGGTGGGATATCTATGGATAAAGTGACGTATGGTGGAATATCTATAAGGAAAGTGACGTGTGGTGAGATATCTATGGATAAAGTGACGTATGGTGGGATATCTATAAGGAAAGTGACGTGTGGTGAGATATCTATGGATAAAGTGACGTATGGTGGGATATCTATAAGGAAAGTGATGTGTGGTGGGATATCTATGGATAAAGTGATGTATGGTGGGATATCTATAAGGAAAGTGACGTGTGGTGATATATCTATGGATAAAGTGACGTATGGTGGGATATGTATAAGGAAAGTGATGTATGGTGGGATATCTATAAGGAAAGTGACGTGTGGTGGGATATCTATAAGGAAAGTGACGTATGGTGGGATATCTATAAGGAAAGTGACTTATGGTGGGATATCTATAAGGAAAGTGACGTGTGGTGGGATATCTATAAGGAAAGTGACGTGTGGTGAGATATCTATGGATAAAGTGACGTGTGGTGGGATATCTATAAGGAAAGTGATGTATGGTGGGATATCTATAAGGAAAGTGACGTGTGGTGGGATATCTATAAGGAAAGTGACTTATGGTGGGATATCTATAAGGAAAGTGACGTGTGGTGAGATATCTATAAGGAAAGTGACGTATGGTGAGATATCTATGGATAAAGTGACGTGTGGTGAGATATCTATGGATAAAGTGACGTATTATGGGATATCTATAAGGAAAGTGATGTATGGTGGGATATCTATAAGGAAAGTGACGTGTGGTGGGATATTTATGGATAAAGTGACGTATGGTGGGATATCTATGGGTAAAGTGACGTATGGTGGGATATCTATGGGTTAAGAGATGTATGGTGGGACATCTATGGATAAAGTGACGTATGGTGAGATATCTATAAGGAAAATGACATGCGGTGGGATATCTATGGATAAAGTGACGTGTGGTGGGAAATCTATGAGGAAAGTGACGTATGGTGGGATATCTATAAGGAAAGTGACGTGTGGTGGGATATCTATAAGGAAAGTGACGTATGGTGGGATATCTATAAGGAAAGAGACGTATGGTGGGATATCTATAAGGAAAGTGACGTATGGTGGGTTATCTATAAGGAAAGTGACGTATGGTGGGATATCTATGAGTAAAGTGATGTATGGTGGGATATCTATAGATAAAGTGACGTATAGTGGTGGCATATCTATAGAGATAGTGACGTATGGTGGGATATCTATGGATAAAGCAACATATGGTGGGATATCTATGGATAAAGTGATGTATAGTGGTGGCATATCTATAAGGAAAGTGACATGTGGTGGGATATCTATGGATAAAGTGATGTATGGTGGGAAATCTATGGGTAAAGCGATGTATAGTGGTGGGATATCTATGGGTAAAGTGACGTATGGTGGGATATCTATGGATAAAGTGACGTATGGTGGGATATCTATGGGTAAAGAGACGCATGGTGGGAAATCTATGGATAAAGTGATGTATGGTGAGAAATCTATAGATAAAGTGACGTATGGTGAGAAATCTATAGATAAAGTGACGTATGGCGGAATATCTATGGGTAAAGTGACGTATGGTGGGATATCTATGGGTAAAGTGACGTATGGTGGGATATCTATGGGTAAAGTGACGTATGGTGGGATATCTATGGGTAAAGTGAAGTATGGTGGGATATCTATGGGTAAAGTGACGTATGGTGGGATATCTATGGGTTAAGAGATGTATGGTGGGAAATCTATGGATAAAGTGATGTATGGTGGGATATCTATGGATAAAGTGATGCATGGCAGGATATCTATAGGTAAAGTGACGTATGGTGGGATATCTATAGGTAAAGTGACGTATGGGGGATATCTATAGGTAAAGTGACGTATGGTGGGAAATCTATGGATACATTTATGTATGGTGGGATATCTATGAGTAAAGTGATGTATGGTGGGATATCTATAGATAAAGTGACATATAGTGGTGGCATATCTATAGGGTAAGTGATGTATGGTGGGATATCTATGGATAAAGCGATATATGGTGTGATATCTATGGATAAAGTGATGTATAGTGGTGGCATATCTATAAGGAAAGCGACATATGGTGGGACATCTATGGATAAAGTGACGTATGGTGAGATATCTATAAGGAAAATGACATGCGGTGGGATATCTATGGATAAAGTGACGTGTGGTGGGAAATCTATGGATAAAGTGACGTATGGTGAGATATCTATAAGGAAAGTGACGTGTGGTGGGATATCTATGGATAAAGTGACGTATGGTGGGATATCTATAAGGAAAGTGACGTATGGTGGGATATCTATAAGGAAAGTGACGTGTGGTGGGATATCTATAAGGAAAGTGACGTATGGTGGGATATCTATAAGGAAAGTGACGTATGGTGGGATATCTATAAGGAAAGTGACGTATGGTGGGTTATCTATAAGGAAAGTGACGTATGGTGGGATATCTATGAGTAAAGTGATGTATGGTGGGATATCTATAGATAAAGTGACGTATAGTGGTGGCATATCTATAGGGAAAGTGATGTATGGTGGGATATCTATGGATAAAGTGATGTATAGTGGTGGCATATCTATAAGGAAAGCGACATATGGTGGGACATCTATGGATAAAGTGACGTATGGTGAGATATCTATAAGGAAAGTGATGTGTGGTGGGATATCTATGGATAAAGTGACGTATGGTGGGATATCTATAAGGAAAGTGACGTGTGGTGAGATATCTATGGATAAAGGGACGTGTGGTGGGAAATCTATGGATAAAGTGACGTATGGTGGGATATCTATGGATAAAGTGACGTGTGGTGGGAAATCTATGGATAAAGTGACGTATGGTGGGATATCTATAAGGAAAGTGATGTGTGGTGGGATATCTATGGATAAAGTGACGTATGGTGGGATATCTATGGATAAAGTGACGTATGGTGGAATATCTATAAGGAAAGTGACGTGTGGTGAGATATCTATGGATAAAGTGACGTATGGTGGGATATCTATAAGGAAAGTGACGTGTGGTGAGATATCTATGGATAAAGTGACGTATGGTGGGATATCTATAAGGAAAGTGATGTGTGGTGGGATATCTATGGATAAAGTGATGTATGGTGGGATATCTATAAGGAAAGTGACGTGTGGTGATATATCTATGGATAAAGTGACGTATGGTGGGATATGTATAAGGAAAGTGATGTATGGTGGGATATCTATAAGGAAAGTGACGTGTGGTGGGATATCTATAAGGAAAGTGACGTATGGTGGGATATCTATAAGGAAAGTGACTTATGGTGGGATATCTATAAGGAAAGTGACGTGTGGTGGGATATCTATAAGGAAAGTGACGTGTGGTGAGATATCTATGGATAAAGTGACGTGTGGTGGGATATCTATAAGGAAAGTGATGTATGGTGGGATATCTATAAGGAAAGTGACGTGTGGTGGGATATCTATAAGGAAAGTGACTTATGGTGGGATATCTATAAGGAAAGTGACGTGTGGTGAGATATCTATAAGGAAAGTGACGTATGGTGAGATATCTATGGATAAAGTGACGTGTGGTGAGATATCTATGGATAAAGTGACGTATTATGGGATATCTATAAGGAAAGTGATGTATGGTGGGATATCTATAAGGAAAGTGACGTGTGGTGGGATATTTATGGATAAAGTGACGTATGGTGGGATATCTATGGGTAAAGTGACGTATGGTGGGATATCTATGGGTTAAGAGATGTATGGTGGGACATCTATGGATAAAGTGACGTATGGTGAGATATCTATAAGGAAAATGACATGCGGTGGGATATCTATGGATAAAGTGACGTGTGGTGGGAAATCTATGGATAAAGTGACGTATGGTGAGATATCTATAAGGAAAGTGACGTGTGGTGGGATATCTATGGATAAAGTGACGTATGGTGGGATATCTATAAGGAAAGTGACGTATGGTGGGATATCTATAAGGAAAGTGACGTGTGGTGGGATATCTATAAGGAAAGTGACGTATGGTGGGATATCTATAAGGAAAGAGACGTATGGTGGGATATCTATAAGGAAAGTGACGTATGGTGGGTTATCTATAAGGAAAGTGACGTATGGTGGGATATCTATGAGTAAAGTGATGTATGGTGGGATATCTATAGATAAAGTGACGTATAGTGGTGGCATATCTATAGAGATAGTGACGTATGGTGGGATATCTATGGATAAAGCAACATATGGTGGGATATCTATGGATAAAGTGATGTATAGTGGTGGCATATCTATAAGGAAAGTGACATGTGGTGGGATATCTATGGATAAAGTGATGTATGGTGGGAAATCTATGGGTAAAGCGATGTATAGTGGTGGGATATCTATGGGTAAAGTGACGTATGGTGGGATATCTATGGATAAAGTGACGTATGGTGGGATATCTATGGGTAAAGAGACGCATGGTGGGAAATCTATGGATAAAGTGATGTATGGTGAGAAATCTATAGATAAAGTGACGTATGGCGGAATATCTATGGGTAAAGTGACGTATGGTGGGATATCTATGGGTAAAGTGACGTATGGTGGGATATCTATGGGTAAAGTGACGTATGGTGGGATATCTATGGGTAAAGTGAAGTATGGTGGGATATCTATGGGTAAAGTGACGTATGGTGGGATATCTATGGGTTAAGAGATGTATGGTGGGAAATCTATGGATAAAGTGATGTATGGTGGGATATCTATGGATAAAGTGATGCATGGCAGGATATCTATAGGTAAAGTGACGTATGGTGGGATATCTATAGGTAAAGTGACGTATGGGGGATATCTATAGGTAAAGTGACGTATGGTGGGAAATCTATGGATACATTTATGTATGGTGGGATATCTATGAGTAAAGTGATGTATGGTGGGATATCTATAGATAAAGTGACATATAGTGGTGGCATATCTATAGGGTAAGTGATGTATGGTGGGATATCTATGGATAAAGCGATATATGGTGTGATATCTATGGATAAAGTGATGTATAGTGGTGGCATATCTATAAGGAAAGCGACATATGGTGGGACATCTATGGATAAAGTGACGTATGGTGAGATATCTATAAGGAAAATGACATGCGGTGGGATATCTATGGATAAAGTGACGTGTGGTGGGAAATCTATGGATAAAGTGACGTATGGTGAGATATCTATAAGGAAAGTGACGTGTGGTGGGATATCTATGGATAAAGTGACGTATGGTGGGATATCTATAAGGAAAGTGACGTATGGTGGGATATCTATGGATAAAGTGACGTATGGTGGGATATCTATAAGGAAAGTGACGTATGGTGGGATATCTATAAGGAAAGTGACGTATGGTGGGATATCTATAAGGAAAGTGACGTATGGTGGGAAATCTATAAGGAAAGTGACGTATGGTGGGATATCTATAAGGGAAGTGACGTGTGGTGGGATATCTATGGATAAAGTGACGTATGGTGGGATATCTATAAGGAAAGTGACGTGTGGTGGGATATCTATAAGGAAAGTGACGTGTGGGGAGATATCTATAAGGAAAGTGACGTATGGTGGGATATCTATAAGGAAAGTGATGTGTGGTGGGATATCTATAAGGAAAGTGACGTGTGGTGGGATATCTATAAGGAAAGTGACGTGTGGTGGGATATCTATAAGGAAAGTGACGTGTGGTGGGATATCTATAAGGAAAGTGACGTATGGTGGGAAATCTATAAGGAAAGTGACGTATGGTGGGATATCTATAAGGGAAGTGACGTGTGGTGGGATATCTATGGATAAAGTGACGTATGGTGGGATATCTATAAGGAAAGTGACGTGTGGTGGGATATCTATAAGGAAAGTGACGTGTGGGGAGATATCTATAAGGAAAGTGATGTATGGTGGGATATCTATGGATAAAGTGATGTATAGTGGTGGCATATCTATAAGGAAAGCGACATATGGTGGGACATCTATGGATAAAGTGACGTATGGTGGGATATCTATAAGGAAAGGGATGTGTGGTGGGATATCTATGGATAAAGTGACGTATGGTGGGATATCTATAAGGAAAGTGACGTGTGGTGAGATATCTATGGATAAAGTGACGTGTGGTGGGAAATCTATGGATAAAGTGACGTATGGTGGGATATCTATGGATAAAGTGACGTGTGGTGGGAAATCTATGGATAAAGTGACGTATGGTGGTATATCTATAAGGAAAGTGATGTATGGTGGGATATCTATAAGGAAAGTGACGTGTGGTGGGATATCTATAAGGAAAGTGACTTATGGTGGGATATCTATAAGGAAAGTGACGTGTGGTGAGATATCTATGGATAAAGTGACGTATGGTGGGATATCTATAAGGAAAGTGACGTGTGGTGAGATATCTATGGATAAAGTGACGTATGGTGGGATATCTATAAGGAAAGTGATGTGTGGTGGGATATCTATGGATAAAGTGACGTATGGTGGGATATGTATAAGGAAAGTGATGTATGGTGGGATATCTATAAGGAAAGTGACGTGTGGTGGGATATCTATAAGGAAAGTGACGTATGGTGGGATATCTATAAGGAAAGTGACTTATGGTGGGATATCTATAAGGAAAGTGACGTGTGGTGGGATATCTATAAGGAAAGTGACGTGTGGTGAGATATCTATGGATAAAGTGACGTATGGTGGGATATCTATGGATAAAGTGACGTATGGTGGGATATCTATGGGTAAAGAGACGCATGGTGGGAAATCTATGGATAAAGTGATGTATGGTGAGAAATCTATAGATAAAGTGACGTATGGCGGAATATCTATGGGTAAAGTGACGTATGGTGGGATATCTATGGGTAAAGTGACGTATGGTGGGATATCTATGGGTAAAGTGATGTATGGTGGGATATCTATGGGTAAAGTGAAGTATGGTGGGATATCTATGGGTAAAGTGACGTATGGTGGGATATCTATGGGTTAAGAGATGTATGGTGGGAAATCTATGGATAAAGTGATGTATGGTGGGATATCTATGGATAAAGTGATGCATGGCAGGATATCTATAGGTAAAGTGACGTATGGTGGGATATCTATAGGTAAAGTGACGTATGGGGGATATCTATAGGTAAAGTGACGTATGGTGGGAAATCTATGGATACATTTATGTATGGTGGGATATCTATGAGTAAAGTGATGTATGGTGGGATATCTATAGATAAAGTGACATATAGTGGTGGCATATCTATAGGGTAAGTGATGTATGGTGGGATATCTATGGATAAAGCGATATATGGTGTGATATCTATGGATAAAGTGATGTATAGTGGTGGCATATCTATAAGGAAAGCGACATATGGTGGGACATCTATGGATAAAGTGACGTATGGTGAGATATCTATAAGGAAAATGACATGCGGTGGGATATCTATGGATAAAGTGACGTGTGGTGGGAAATCTATGGATAAAGTGACGTATGGTGAGATATCTATAAGGAAAGTGACGTGTGGTGGGATATCTATGGATAAAGTGACGTATGGTGGGATATCTATAAGGAAAGTGACGTATGGTGGGATATCTATAAGGAAAGTGACGTGTGGTGGGATATCTATAAGGAAAGTGACGTATGGTGGGATATCTATAAGGAAAGAGACGTATGGTGGGATATCTATAAGGAAAGTGACGTATGGTGGGTTATCTATAAGGAAAGTGACGTATGGTGGGATATCTATGAGTAAAGTGATGTATGGTGGGATATCTATAGATAAAGTGACGTATAGTGGTGGCATATCTATAGGGAAAGTGATGTATGGTGGGATATCTATGGATAAAGTGATGTATAGTGGTGGCATATCTATAAGGAAAGCGACATATGGTGGGACATCTATGGATAAAGTGACGTATGGTGAGATATCTATAAGGAAAGTGATGTGTGGTGGGATATCTATGGATAAAGTGACGTATGGTGGGATATCTATAAGGAAAGTGACGTGTGGTGAGATATCTATGGATAAAGTGACGTGTGGTGGGAAATCTATGGATAAAGTGACGTATGGTGGGATATCTATGGATAAAGTGACGTATGGTGGGATATCTATAAGGAAAGTGATGTGTGGTGGGATATCTATGGATAAAGTGACGTATGGTGGGATATCTATGGATAAAGTGACGTATGGTGGGATATCTATATGGAAAGTGACGTGTGGTGAGATATCTATGGATAAAGTGACGTATGGTGGGATATCTATAAGGAAAGTGACGTGTGGTGAGATATCTATGGATAAAGTGACGTATGGTGGGATATCTATAAGGAAAGTGATGTGTGGTGGGATATCTATGGATAAAGTGATGTATGGTGGGATATCTATAAGGAAAGTGACGTGTGGTGATATATCTATGGATAAAGTGACGTATGGTGGGATATGTATAAGGAAAGTGATGTATGGTGGGATATCTATAAGGAAAGTGACGTGTGGTGGGATATCTATAAGGAAAGTGACGTATGGTGGGATATCTATAAGGAAAGTGACTTATGGTGGGATATCTATAAGGAAAGTGACGTGTGGTGGGATATCTATAAGGAAAGTGACGTGTGGTGAGATATCTATGGATAAAGTGACGTATGGTGGGATATCTATGGATAAAGTGACGTATGGTGGGATATCTATGGGTAAAGAGACGCATGGTGGGAAATCTATGGATAAAGTGATGTATGGTGAGAAATCTATAGATAAAGTGACGTATGGCGGAATATCTATGGGTAAAGTGACGTATGGTGGGATATCTATGGGTAAAGTGACGTATGGTGGGATATCTATGGGTAAAGTGACGTATGGTGGGATATCTATGGGTAAAGTGAAGTATGGTGGGATATCTATGGGTAAAGTGACGTATGGTGGGATATCTATGGGTTAAGAGATGTATGGTGGGATATCTATGGATAAAGTGATGCATGGCAGGATATCTATAGGTAAAGTGACGTATGGGGGATATCTATAGGTAAAGTGACGTATGGTGGGAAATCTATGGATACATTTATGTATGGTGGGATATCTATGAGTAAAGTGATGTATGGTGGGATATCTATAGATAAAGTGACATATAGTGGTGGCATATCTATAGGGTAAGTGATGTATGGTGGGATATCTATGGATAAAGCGATATATGGTGTGATATCTATGGATAAAGTGATGTATAGTGGTGGCATATCTATAAGGAAAGCGACATATGGTGGGACATCTATGGATAAAGTGACGTATGGTGAGATATCTATAAGGAAAATGACATGCGGTGGGATATCTATGGATAAAGTGACGTGTGGTGGGAAATCTATGGATAAAGTGACGTATGGTGAGATATCTATAAGGAAAGTGACGTGTGGTGGGATATCTATGGATAAAGTGACGTATGGTGGGATATCTATAAGGAAAGTGACGTATGGTGGGATATCTATAAGGAAAGTGACGTGTGGTGGGATATCTATAAGGAAAGTGACGTATGGTGGGATATCTATAAGGAAAGAGACGTATGGTGGGATATCTATAAGGAAAGTGACGTATGGTGGGTTATCTATAAGGAAAGTGACGTATGGTGGGATATCTATGAGTAAAGTGATGTATGGTGGGATATCTATAGATAAAGTGACGTATAGTGGTGGCATATCTATAGGGAAAGTGATGTATGGTGGGATATCTATGGATAAAGTGATGTATAGTGGTGGCATATCTATAAGGAAAGCGACATATGGTGGGACATCTATGGATAAAGTGACGTATGGTGAGATATCTATAAGGAAAGTGATGTGTGGTGGGATATCTATGGATAAAGTGACGTATGGTGGGATATCTATAAGGAAAGTGACGTGTGGTGAGATATCTATGGATAAAGTGACGTGTGGTGGGAAATCTATGGATAAAGTGACGTATGGTGGGATATCTATGGATAAAGTGACGTGTGGTGGGAAATCTATGGATAAAGTGACGTATGGTGGGATATCTATAAGGAAAGTGATGTGTGGTGGGATATCTATGGATAAAGTGACGTATGGTGGGATATCTATGGATAAAGTGACGTATGGTGGGATATCTATAAGGAAAGTGACGTGTGGTGAGATATCTATGGATAAAGTGACGTATGGTGGGATATCTATAAGGAAAGTGACGTGTGGTGAGATATCTATGGATAAAGTGACGTATGGTGGGATATCTATAAGGAAAGTGATGTGTGGTGGGATATCTATGGATAAAGTGATGTATGGTGGGATATCTATAAGGAAAGTGACGTGTGGTGATATATCTATGGATAAAGTGACGTATGGTGGGATATGTATAAGGAAAGTGATGTATGGTGGGATATCTATAAGGAAAGTGACGTGTGGTGGGATATCTATAAGGAAAGTGACGTATGGTGGGATATCTATAAGGAAAGTGACTTATGGTGGGATATCTATAAGGAAAGTGACGTGTGGTGGGATATCTATAAGGAAAGTGACGTGTGGTGAGATATCTATGGATAAAGTGACGTGTGGTGGGATATCTATAAGGAAAGTGATGTATGGTGGGATATCTATAAGGAAAGTGACTTATGGTGGGATATCTATAAGGAAAGTGACGTGTGGTGAGATATCTATAAGGAAAGTGACGTATGGTGAGATATCTATGGATAAAGTGACGTGTGGTGAGATATCTATGGATAAAGTGACGTATTATGGGATATCTATAAGGAAAGTGATGTATGGTGGGATATCTATAAGGAAAGTGACGTGTGGTGGGATATTTATGGATAAAGTGACGTATGGTGGGATATCTATGGGTAAAGTGACGTATGGTGGGATATCTATGGGTTAAGAGATGTATGGTGGGAAATCTATGGATAAAGTGATGTATGGTGGGATATCTATGGATAAAGTGATGCATGGCAGGATATCTATAGGTAAAGTGACGTATGGTGGGATATCTATAGGTAAAGTGACGTATGGGGGATATCTATAGGTAAAGTGACGTATGGTGGGAAATCTATGGATACATTTATGTATGGTGGGATATCTATGAGTAAAGTGATGTATGGTGGGATATCTATAGATAAAGTGACATATAGTGGTGGCATATCTATAGGGATAGTGACGTATGGTGGGATATCTATGGATAAAGCAACATATGGTGGGATATCTATGGATAAAGTGATGTATGGTGGGAAATCTATGGGTAAAGCGATGTATAGTGGTGGGATATCTATGGGTAAAGTGACGTATGGTGGGATATCTATGGATAAAGTGACGTATGGTGGGATATCTATGGGTAAAGAGACGCATGGTGGGAAATCTTTGGATAAAGTGATGTATGGTGAGAAATCTTTAGATAAAGTGACGTATGGCGGAATATCTATGGGTAAAGTGACGTATGGTGGGATATCTATGGGTAAAGTGACGTATGGTGGGATATCTATGGGTAAAGTGACGTATGGTGGGATATCTATGGGTAAAGTGAAGTATGGTGGGATATCTATGGGTAAAGTGACGTATGGTGGGATATCTATGGGTTAAGAGATGTATGGTGGGAAATCTATGGATAAAGTGATGTATGGTGGGATATCTATGGATAAAGTGATGCATGGCAGGATATCTATAGGTAAAGTGACGTATGGTGGGATATCTATAGGTAAAGTGACGTATGGGGGATATCTATAGGTAAAGTGACGTATGGTGGGAAATCTATGGATACATTTATGTATGGTGGGATATCTATGAGTAAAGTGATGTATGGTGAGATATCTATAAGGAAAGTGACGTGTGGTGGGATATCTATGGATAAAGTGACGTATGGTGGGATATCTATAAGGAAAGTGACGTATGGTGGGATATCTATAAGGAAAGTGACGTGTGGTGGGATATCTATAAGGAAAGTGACGTATGGTGGGATATCTATAAGGAAAGTGACGTATGGTGGGATATCTATAAGGAAAGTGACGTATGGTGGGTTATCTATAAGGAAAGTGACGTATGGTGGGATATCTATGAGTAAAGTGATGTATGGTGGGATATCTATAGATAAAGTGACGTATAGTGGTGGCATATCTATAGGGAAAGTGATGTATGGTGGGATATCTATGGATAAAGTGATGTATAGTGGTGGCATATCTATAAGGAAAGCGACATATGGTGGGACATCTATGGATAAAGTGACGTATGGTGAGATATCTATAAGGAAAGTGATGTGTGGTGGGATATCTATGGATAAAGTGACGTATGGTGGGATATCTATAAGGAAAGTGACGTGTGGTGAGATATCTATGGATAAAGTGACGTGTGGTGGGAAATCTATGGATAAAGTGACGTATGGTGGGATATCTATGGATAAAGTGACGTGTGGTGGGAAATCTATGGATAAAGTGACGTATGGTGGGATATCTATAAGGAAAGTGATGTGTGGTGGGATATCTATGGATAAAGTGACGTATGGTGGGATATCTATGGATAAAGTGACGTATGGTGGGATATCTATAAGGAAAGTGACGTGTGGTGAGATATCTATGGATAAAGTGACGTATGGTGGGATATCTATAAGGAAAGTGACGTGTGGTGAGATATCTATGGATAAAGTGACGTATGGTGGGATATCTATAAGGAAAGTGATGTGTGGTGGGATATCTATGGATAAAGTGATGTATGGTGGGATATCTATAAGGAAAGTGACGTGTGGTGATATATCTATGGATAAAGTGACATATGGTGGGATATGTATAAGGAAAGTGATGTATGGTGGGATATCTATAAGGAAAGTGACGTGTGGTGGGATATCTATAAGGAAAGTGACGTATGGTGGGATATCTATAAGGAAAGTGACTTATGGTGGGATATCTATAAGGAAAGTGACGTGTGGTGGGATATCTATAAGGAAAGTGACGTGTGGTGAGATATCTATGGATAAAGTGACGTGTGGTGGGATATCTATAAGGAAAGTGATGTATGGTGGGATATCTATAAGGAAAGTGACGTGTGGTGGGATATCTATAAGGAAAGTGACTTATGGTGGGATATCTATAAGGAAAGTGACGTGTGGTGAGATATCTATAAGGAAAGTGACGTATGGTGAGATATCTATGGATAAAGTGACGTGTGGTGAGATATCTATGGATAAAGTGACGTATTATGGGATATCTATAAGGAAAGTGATGTATGGTGGGATATCTATAAGGAAAGTGACGTGTGGTGGGATATTTATGGATAAAGTGACGTATGGTGAGATATCTATGGATAAAGTGACGTGTGGTGAGATATCTATGGATAAAGTGACGTATTATGGGATATCTATAAGGAAAGTGATGTATGGTGGGATATCTATAAGGAAAGTGACGTGTGGTGGGATATTTATGGATAAAGTGACGTATGGTGGGATATCTATAAGGAAAGTGACGTATAGTGGGGGGATATCTATAAGGAAAGTGACGTATGGTGGGAAATCTATAAGGAAAGTGACGTATGGTGGGATATCTATAAGGAAAGTGACGTATAGTGGGGGGGATATCTATAAGGAAAGTGACGTATAGTGGGGGGATATCTATAAGGAAAGTGACGTATGGTGGGAAATCTATAAGGAAAGTGACGTATGGTGGGATATCTATAAGGAAAGTGACGTATAGTGGGGGGATATCTATAAGGAAAGTGACGTATGGTGGGAAATCTATAAGGAAAGTGACGTATGGTGGGATATCTATAAGGAAAGTGACGTATGGTGGGATATCTATAAGGAAAGTGATATATGGTGGGATATCTATAAGGAAAGTGACGTATGGTGGGATATCTATAAGGAAAGTGACGTATGGTGGGAAATCTATAAGGAAAGTGACGTATGGTGGGATATCTATAAGGGAAGTGACGTGTGGTGGGATATCTATGGATAAAGTGACGTATGGTGGGATATCTATAAGGAAAGTGACGTATGGTGGGATATCTATAAGGAAAGTGACGTATGGTGGGATATCTATAAGGAAAGTGACGTATGGTGGGGAGATATCTATAAGGAAAGTGACGTATGGTGGGATATCTATAAGGAAAGTGATGTATGGTGGGATATCTATAAGGAAAGTGACGTGTGGTGGGATATCTATAAGGAAAGTGACATGTGGTGGGATATCTATAAGGAAAGTGACGTGTGGTGGGATATCTATAAGGAAAGTGACGTGTGGTGGGATATCTATAAGGAAAGTGACGTGTGGTGGGATATCTATAAGGAAAGTGACGTGTGGTGGGATATCTATAAGGAAAGTGACGTGTGGTGGGATATCTATAAGGAAAGTGACGTGTGGTGGGATATCTATAAGGAAAGTGACGTGTGGTGGGATATCTATAAGGAAAGTGACGTGTGGTGGGAAATCTATGGATAAAGTGACGTATGGTGGGATATCTATGGATAAAGTGACGTGTGGTGGGAAATCTATGGATAAAGTGACGTATGGTGGTATATCTATAAGGAAAGTGATGTATGGTGGGATATCTATAAGGAAAGTGACGTATGGTGGGATATCTATAAGGAAAGTGACGTATGGTGGGTTATCTATAAGGAAAGTGACGTATGGTGGGATATCTATGAGTAAAGTGATGTATGGTGAGAAATCTATAGATAAAGTGACGTATGGCGGAATATCTATGGGTAAAGTGACGTATGGTGGGATATCTATGGGTAAAGTGACGTATGGTGGGATATCTATGGGTAAAGTGACGTATGGTGGGATATCTATGGGTAAAGTGACGTATGGTGGGATATCTATGGGTAAAGTGAAGTATGGTGGGATATCTATGGGTAAAGTGACGTATGGTGGGATATCTATGGGTTAAGAGATGTATGGTGGGAAATCTATGGATAAAGTGATGTATGGTGGGATATCTATGGATAAAGTGATGCATGGCAGGATATCTATAGGTAAAGTGACGTATGGTGGGATATCTATAGGTAAAGTGACGTATGGGGGATATCTATAGGTAAAGTGACGTATGGTGGGAAATCTATGGATACATTTATGTATGGTGGGATATCTATGAGTAAAGTGATGTATGGTGGGATATCTATGAGTAAAGTGACGTATGGTGAGATATCTATAAGGAAAATGACATGCGGTGGGATATCTATGGATAAAGTGACGTGTGGTGGGAAATCTATGGATAAAGTGACGTATGGTGAGATATCTATAAGGAAAGTGACGTGTGGTGGGATATCTATGGATAAAGTGACGTATGGTGGGATATCTATAAGGAAAGTGACGTATGGTGGGATATCTATAAGGAAAGTGACGTGTGGTGGGATATCTATAAGGAAAGTGACGTATGGTGGGATATCTATAAGGAAAGTGACGTATGGTGGGATATCTATAAGGAAAGTGACGTGTGGTGGGATATCTATAAGGAAAGTGACGTGTGGTGGGATATCTATAAGGAAAGTGACGTATGGTGGGATATCTATAAGGAAAGTGACGTATGGTGGGAAATCTATAAGGAAAGTGACGTATGGTGGGATATCTATAAGGGAAGTGACGTGTGGTGGGATATCTATGGATAAAGTGACGTATGGTGGGATATCTATAAGGAAAGTGACGTGTGGTGGGATATCTATAAGGAAAGTGACGTGTGGGGAGATATCTATAAGGAAAGTGACGTATGGTGGGATATCTATAAGGAAAGTGACGTATGGTGGGATATCTATAAGGAAAGTGACGTGTGGTGGGATATCTATAAGGAAAGTGACGTGTGGTGGGATATCTATAAGGAAAGTGACGTGTGGTGGGATATCTATAAGGAAAGTGACGTGTGGTGGGATATCTATAAGGAAAGTGACGTGTGGTGGGATATCTATAAGGAAAGTGACGTGTGGTGGGATATCTATAAGGAAAGTGACGTGTGGTGGGATATCTATAAGGAAAGTGACGTGTGGTGAGATATCTATAAGGAAAGTGACGTGTGGTGGGATATCTATAAGGAAAGTGTAGAATGGTGAGATATCTTTAAGGAAAGTGACGTGTGGTGGGATATCTATGGATAAAGTGACGTATGGTGGGATATCTATAAGGAAGTGACGTATGGTGGGATATCTATAAGGAAAGTGACGTGTGGTGGGATATCTATAAGGAAAGTGACGTGTGGTGGGATATCTATAAGGAAAGTGACGTATGGTGGGATATCTATAAGGAAAGTGACGTATGGTGGGATATCTATAAGGAAAGTGACGTATGGTGGGATATCTATGAGTAAAGTGATGTATGGTGGGATATCTATAGATAAAGTGACGTATAGTGGTGGCATATCTATAGGGTAAGTGATGTATGGTGGGATATCTATGGATAAAGTGATGTATAGTGGTGGCATATCTATAAGGAAAGCGACATATGGTGGGACATCTATGGATAAAGTGACGTATGGTGGGATATCTATAAGGAAAGGGATGTGTGGTGGGATATCTATGGATAAAGTGACGTATGGTGGGATATCTATAAGGAAAGTGACGTGTGGTGAGATATCTATGGATAAAGTGACGTGTGGTGGGAAATCTATGGATAAAGTGACGTATGGTGGGATATCTATGGATAAAGTGACGTGTGGTGGGAAATCTATGGATAAAGTGACGTATGGTGGTATATCTATAAGGAAAGTGATGTATGGTGGGATATCTATAAGGAAAGTGACGTGTGGTGGGATATCTATAAGGAAAGTGACGTGTGGTGAGATATCTATGGATAAAGTGACGTATGGTGGGATATCTATAAGGAAAGTGACGTGTGGTGAGATCTCTATGGATAAAGTGACGTATGGTGGGATATCTATAAGGAAAGTGATGTGTGGTGGGATATCTATGGATAAAGTGATGTATGGTGGGATATCTATAAGGAAAGTGACGTGTGGTGATATATCTATGGATAAAGTGACATATGGTGGGATATGTATAAGGAAAGTGATGTATGGTGGGATATCTATAAGGAAAGTGACGTGTGGTGGGATATCTATAAGGAAAGTGACGTATGGTGGGATATCTATAAGGAAAGTGACTTATGGTGGGATATCTATAAGGAAAGTGACGTGTGGTGGGATATCTATAAGGAAAGTGACATGTGGTGAGATATCTATGGATAAAGTGACGTGTGGTGGGATATCTATAAGGAAAGTGATGTATGGTGGGATATCTATAAGGAAAGTGACGTGTGGTGGGATATCTATAAGGAAAGTGACTTATGGTGGGATATCTTTAAGGAAAGTGACGTGTGGTGAGATATCTATAAGGAAAGTGACGTATGGTGAGATATCTATGGATAAAGTGACGTGTGGTGAGATATCTATGGATAAAGTGACGTATTATGGGATATCTGTAAGGAAAGTGATGTATGGTGGGATATCTATAAGGAAAGTGACGTGTGGTGGGATATCTATGGATAAAGTGACGTATGGTGGGATATCTATAAGGAAAGTGACGTATAGTGGGGGGATATCTATAAGGAAAGTGACGTATGGTGGGAAATCTATAAGGAAAGTGACGTATGGTGGGATATCTATAAGGAAAGTGACGTATAGTGGGGGGGATATCTATAAGGAAAGTGACGTATAGTGGAGGGGATATCTATAAGGAAAGTGACGTATAGTGGGGGGATATCTATAAGGAAAGTGACGTATGGTGGGAAATCTATAAGGAAAGTGACGTATGGTGGGATATCTATAAGGAAAGTGACGTATAGTGGGGGGATATCTATAAGGAAAGTGACGTATGGTGGGAAATCTATAAGGAAAGTGACGTATGGTGGGATATCTATAAGGAAAGTGACGTACAGTATGGTGGGATATCTATAAGGAAAGTGACGTACAGTATGGTGGGATATCTATAAGGAAAGTGATGTATGGTGGGATATCTATAAGGAAAGTGACGTATAGTGGGGGGATATCTATAAGGAAAGTGACGTGTGGTGGGATATCTATAAGGAAAGTGATGTATGGTGGGATATCTATAAGGAAAGTGACGTATTATGGGATATCTATAAGGAAAGTGACGTGTGGTGGGATATCTATAAGGAAAGTGACGTGTGGTGGGATATCTATTAGGAAAGTGACGTGTGGTGGAATATCTATATGGAAAGTGATGTATGGTGGGATATCTATAAGGAAAGTGACGTGTGGTGAGATATCTATAAGGAAAGTGACGTATTATGGGATATCTATAAGGAAAGTGACGTATTATGGGATATCTATAAGGAAAGTGACGTGTGGTGGGATATCTATAAGGAAAGTGACGTGTGGTGAGATATCTATAAGGAAAGTGACGTGTGGTGGGATATCTATAAGGAAAGTGACGTATGGTGAGATATCTTTAAGGAAAGTGACGTGTGGTGGGATATCTATGGATAAAGTGACGTATGGTGGGATATCTATGGATAAAGTGACGTATGGTGGGATATCTATAAGGAAAGTGACGTGTGGTGGGATATCTATAAGGAAAGTGACGTATGGTGGGATATCTATAAGGAAAGTGACGTATGGTGGGATATCTATAAGGAAAGTGACGTATGGTGGGATATCTATGAGTAAAGTGATGTATGGTGGGATATCTATAGATAAAGTGACGTATAGTGGTGGCATATCTATAGGGTAAGTGATGTATGGTGGGATATCTATGGATAAAGTGATGTATAGTGGTGGCATATCTATAAGGAAAGCGACATATGGTGGGACATCTATGGATAAAGTGACGTATGGTGAGATATCTATAAGGAAAGGGATGTGTGGTGGGATATCTATGGATAAAGTGACGTATGGTGGGATATCTATAAGGAAAGTGACGTGTGGTGAGATATCTATGGATAAAGTGACGTGTGGTGGGAAATCTATGGATAAAGTGACGTATGGTGGGATATCTATGGATAAAGTGACGTGTGGTGGGAAATCTATGGATAAAGTGACGTATGGTGGGATATCTATAAGGAAAGTGATGTATGGTGGGATATCTATAAGGAAAGTGACGTGTGGTGGGATATCTATAAGGAAAGTGACTTATGGTGGTATATCTATAAGGAAAGTGACGTGTGGTGAGATATCTTTGGATAAAGTGACGTATGGTGGGATATCTATAAGGAAAGTGACGTGTGGTGAGATATCTATGGATAAAGTGACGTATGGTGGGATATCTATAAGGAAAGTGATGTGTGGTGGGATATCTATGGATAAAGTGATGTATGGTGGGATATCTATAAGGAAAGTGACGTGTGGTGATATATCTATGGATAAAGTGACGTATGGTGGGATATGTATAAGGAAAGTGATGTATGGTGGGATATCTATAAGGAAAGTGACGTGTGGTGGGATATCTATAAGGAAAGTGACGTATGGTGGGATATCTATAAGGAAAGTGACTTATGGTGGGATATCTATAAGGAAAGTGACGTGTGGTGGGATATCTATAAGGAAAGTGACGTGTGGTGAGATATCTATGGATAAAGTGACGTGTGGTGGGATATCTATAAGGAAAGTGATGTATGGTGGGATATCTATAAGGAAAGTGACGTGTGGTGGGATATCTATAAGGAAAGTGACTTATGGTGGGATATCTATAAGGAAAGTGACGTGTGGTGAGATATCTATAAGGAAAGTGACGTATGGTGAGATATCTATGGATAAAGTGACGTATTATGGGATATCTATAAGGAAAGTGATGTATGGTGGGATATCTATAAGGAAAGTGACGTGTGGTGGGATATCTATGGATAAAGTGACGTATGGTGGGATATCTATAAGGAAAGTGACGTATAGTGGGGGGATATCTATAAGGAAAGTGACGTATGGTGGGAAATCTATAAGGAAAGTGACGTATGGTGGGATATCTATAAGGAAAGTGACGTATAGTGGGGGGGATATCTATAAGGAAAGTGACGTATAGTGGGGGGATATCTATAAGGAAAGTGACGTATGGTGGGAAATCTATAAAGAAAGTTACGTATGGTGGGATATCTATACGGAAAGTGACGTATAGTGGGGGGATATCTATAAGGAAAGTGACGTATGGTGGGAAATCTATAAGGAAAGTGACGTATGGTGGGATATCTATAAGGAAAGTGACGTACAGTATGGTGGGATATCTATAAGGAAAGTGATGTATGGTGGGATATCTATAAGGAAAGTGACGTATGGTGGGATATCTATTAGGAAAGTGACGTGTGGTGAGATATCTATAAGGAAAGTGATGTATGGTGGGATATCTATAAGGAAAGTGACGTGTGGTGAGATATCTATAAGGAAAGTGACGTATTATGGGATATCTATAAGGAAAGTGACGTATTATGGGATATCTATAAGGAAAGTGACGTGTGGTGGGATATCTATAAGGAAAGTGACGTGTGGTGGGATATCTATGGATAAAGTGAGGTATGGTGGGATATCTATAGTGACAGCTGTATAAGGTGCTCTTCATGCACAACTTACACCAATAGTGACTGGAATGCACACGCATATCTAGCTGCCGGGGGAACCTGCTGCCAAGGACACACATGACGGCGTAGTGACAGATCTACGGAACACAATTGTAATGTAGTATCGAGACTTATTTGGAAATGTGTTTCCAATGGTATATTATACAGTATATATATATATATATATATATATATATATATATATATATATATGTGTGTGTATATGTGTAGAATGACCTTTCGCTATGCTCCCAGGGATTTATGACACAAATTAAAACTTTAACGAAACAGACAAGTTTTCCAGTGCTACTGAATTGCACCCCACCTCCACCCCATCCCAATCAGCACATCTACAGATGTGACCTCATACACCACACACTGCGAGACGCCCGCAAGACAGAGCTGGACCGAGTAGCGTAGCTTAGCGACTTTTTACGTAAGTTGCATCTTATTCACATCGCAGGTCCTGAGAGACGCCCCTCACAGTATATTGCAATTTCAACCGCACAGGAATTAATTTAAAACACGTATAAAGTTGCAGATGAAGCACAAAGGAACTTGGCGTGAGAAAGAGACGCATTCGCTACATGACAGCACTTCGTATAGAGATTCAGATTCATTCGCTCACAGATATGCAAATGCTGCACATGAAATTGATCAGTGCAGTCTAGCAAAATAGTTCTGTCTCCCCCGTTGTGCGAATAAGACGCTGTGCGCGGCCGCGTCGCACGGGACCTGTTGCGCCAATAGGGGCTGTCTGGCGGCAACGGTGCAAGAGGACACATCTGTAATAAATGAACATCGCTGGCATAACACAATCTAGTAATCCATACCCATCACAGTCCATCTTCATGTCCTGCGCCCGCAGGCTCCAAATTCCCAGGACAGCGACGACCCACAGCTGAAGATACATCTTGTGGAAGCTGCACAAAGACACAAAGAGACGGCAAGCAGCTGAGTGGACTTTAGCAGACGGATCACTGGCCTGGTGCAGCTACAGGGGGAGATGGTCACTTATTCACAAAGTTATTAACCCGCACGTATCTGAGAAACTGTCAGAGGCCCAGCGAAAGCTGCACTAAGGGCCAAAGCAGTGTAATCTTCGCTCTGCAGCGGCACCTGGCATCCTGGCACTCCGAGTAGGATATGTCATTGTCCTTGTTTAATTTAACTGGCATTGTCTAGGTCCTTAATAGGACTGGTCATTTGCTGTAATGAGAGACGAGCTGTGCTCTCCAGCAGGAGGCATTTACACGCTGCATCGGTTACAGACACGAAGAAGCCTGACCTGGGTGAGCTGTACAGATTGCCATGTAATATATGTGTCACGGGTGTGTAACCAGAGTTGTGTCCTGTTGTGAGTTGTGCAATGCCGGGTGTAAGCGATGATATTAGTGATGGCAGTCTGCGGGCGGTTTTGACGACAGCGAGCCAAGCGCTGGTGGATAATCGCACTAGACCTCCACTCGCAGCCGGTGTGCAGAATTTCAACAGAGATGCGCGCGACTGATAATAGGCCCTAAACACTGGGATTTAATTACGAAGGGGGTCATTCCGAGTTGATCGCTAGCTGAAAATGTTCGCTGCGCTGCGATGATGCAAAAAAAAAAATGGCACTTCTGCGTATGCGGCGCAATGCGCACTCATGACATACTTTCACAACAACCGATGTAGTTTCACACAAGGTCTAGCGAAGCTTTTCAGTCGCACTGCTGGACGCAGAGTGATTGACATGAAGAGGGCGTTTCTGGGTGTCAACTGACCCTTTTCAGGGAGTGTTCGAAAAAACGCAGGTGAGACAGGAAAAACGCAGGCGTGGCTGGGCGAACGCAGGGCGTGTTCGTGACATCAAAACAGGAATTGAACAGTCTGAAGTGATCGCAAGCGCTGAGTAGGTCTGAAGCTACTCTGAAACTGCACAAAATTATTTTGTAGCCGCTCTGCGATCCTTTCGGTCGCACTTCTGCTAAGCTATAATACACTCCCAGTGGGCGGCGGCATAGCGTTTGCACGGCTGCTAATAACTGCTAGCGAGCGATCAGAATGACCCCCTAAAAGTCTATTTGGGTCGATTTTTGATCGATTTTGTGTTTCAGGGTCTAAATCACACATTTACGGTCAGGTGATTTTTGATGTTTAAAAAAAAAATGTCAAAATGTATTTATTAGTAAATGTGGAATTTGGTCCCTGAAATACAAAATCGACCAAAAAATAGATCAAAATAGACTTTTAGTAAATACACCCCATTATATCACTCTCCCTGAAATGTCAACATATATGTAAAACTACCCAGACACATACACACCCTCCCGAGGCGCACGCTAACTGCACGCAATGCTGGTGTTGATGCTTGCGGAGAGTCCATGCTCAGACGGGGACACTGCACCTGCCACAGGCCGGAGCAAGTGCCGATGGTAGATGTAATGGTGCTTCAGTGGCGGCGTGTCCGGAGCCACCGGCGGAGTTACACTGTGCGCAGTCAGTGAAAGCGGGCAAGCTGTAACTAGTACATATAATCACAGTCATCGCTCCCGGCAACAGAAGCTCGAGCAGACTCAGGCCTCTCAGTTGATGTGTCGGGGGAGGGGCTGCAGTGCAGTCCAAAGTTTAAATAGGAGAGTTACACCAACTGCCACCAACTGTCATCCCAAACTGACTCACTGGTAGTGGGTGTGGCTCCCATATTTGAACTTTGGACTGCGCAGCAGCCCCACCCCTCAAACCGCCACTGGTACCTACCTAACGTGGTGCAAGGAGACAGCCAGTGATGCCAAAAGCTACTTGATGCGTGCGGGAAGTGAAGGCTGGCCTGCCAAACAGTGCGTTTCATCGTCCCTTCCCACAGCCCTCCAACGTGCTTGTCTCTGCATTCGCGTGCATTCCCCTTCTGGGCATTAACACTGCGATAACACGCAAGATTTACGCAAACTGGAGTAATACTCTGCATCGTCGAGCTCCATTGTATCATACACTTAGGGTGGAATTCAGTTGTTTGAAAAGTCATTTTGGTGTCTGTTTTTTCCTGTCTATTAGATAGGAAAAAACAGACACCCAACTGACTTTTCGTTTTCAAACAACTGAATACCCCCCTTAGTGTCTGTGGTCTGCGCCACTGCGTCGGAGGTTTGGGGCACTCCACCATCGGCGCACCATCACTTGCACCGGTTGCTCAGTGGTTGCAGCTCAGGTTCATCTAAACATGGCCTCTCTGACCGTGGGTCTGCGTCTGCAGCTACGTTCACTTGCACGCCCGAGGCACTCCCGAAACACGCCCATATTTTGCGAACATTACAGGTGACCTCCCAGTCACCGCACAGTAACGCCCATGGTTCTCTGCCGCCAGATCTATTGCAAGCTCTGTATACAGTAGAGGTAACGCCAAGGGCACATTTTGGGGTGAGGGCGCCCCTAGGCACAACAGTAACAGCCTCCCCACCTTTGCCTAATTTTATTATTTTTATTGATTGGTTATAATCCCTCGTTTGATGATAGCCAATTTAATAGAATAATAAAAAAGCCACTATGACTTTTTTTTATATTTTATTATGTATACATATTTACTAAGTGGGACAGCTTACTGCCCCTGTAAATTCTCCCACTTAGTAAATATGTCCTACCCGCCAAGAAGGCATATGGTTCAGTACAGAGGAAATAATTTGCAGTTACTGATACTTTTTGGGCTGACAGTACCAACACAAGCATCCAAGGGCCACCCCCTAACCACACTTACCTATTCTCCCGGATTCTGTGGGAGACGCCCACTCTCTGAGGTAGTCCTCCACAGCCCCTGAAGAATGTGCACCCCTCCCGCATTCTGCCCATTTCCTAGTGAAGTGGGCAGAGTGGGGAGTTAAATGAGACAAAATCGTGGACCCGGCCTAATGACGCAATTAGCTCAGCTCCACCCCCATCACTGCCCACCTGCTTCTCCTCTCCAGAAACAGGTGTAGGGCCTTAAAATCACCCTTTTAAAATGTACTGAAAGGTAGAAATTATCCATTACAGCTTCACCCTAAGGCAGGCATTCCCAACCGCGGTCCTCAAGGCACACCAACAGTGCAGATTTTAGTGATATCCAGGCTGCAGCACAGATGGTTAAATCAAAATTACTGAGGTACTAATTAAGTCACCTGTGTTCAAGCCTGGTACCACTAAAACCAGGACTGTTAGTGTGCCTTGAGGACCGAGGTTGGGAAACACTGCCCTAAGGTATCTTCTGCCTACACAGAGCCCAGGTGTGTTGTATGCTATTGTGTAACCGACAGTCTTAGCCATGGTGCGCTGAGAACCTGCACATTCACATTACTGTACAAATGTCGTTACCCGCAGCAACAGACTTTCCTTTTTAAGTTGGCAGGACAGTGACATAAGGGAGGGGCAACAATTCTGCACTTTTGCTGACAGAGAATTAATCACCCATCGTGTCACCACTCATTAACGTTGACTTTAAACTTTATTTTTTCACCACAGTGCTCCTAAGATCACCGGCTATAGTGGAAGCTGTTCAAACAACAACTACAGGGCAGAAGCATACTGTAACTGAGCTAGGGATGTAGCTATCGCTGTAAGAAAACACAAATTTCCAATAACATTTTTATCAAGCCTTGGAGAGTGGTAAACTGCATGGTGATAAAGTACCAGCCAATCAGCTCCTGACTGTCATTTTTCAAACACAGCCTGTAATATGGCAGTTAGGAGATGATTGGTTAGTACTTTATCACCGTGCAAATTATCACTTTCCAAGGCTTGATACAGTGCATCCGGAAAGTATTCACAGCGCTTCACTTTTTCCACATTTTGTTATGTTACAGTCTTCTTCCAAAATGGAATACATTCATTTTTTCCCTCAAAATTCTACACACAATACCCCATAATGACAACATGAAAAAAGTTTTGAGATTCCTGCAAATTTATTCAAAATAAAAAACTAAGGGGGTAATTCCAAGTTGATCGCAGCAGGAAATTTTTTAGCAATTGGGCAAAACCATGTGCACTGCAGGGGGGGGGGCAGATATAACATTTGCAGAGAGAGTTAGATTTGGGTGTGTTATTTTGTTTCTGTGTAAGGTAAATACTGGCTGCTTTATTTTTACACTGCAATTTAGATTGCAGATTGAACACACCCCACCCAAATCTATCTCTCTCTGCACATGTTATATCTGCCTCCCCTGCAGTGCACATGGTTTTGCCCAACTGCTAAGAAAAATCCTGCTGCTATCAACTTGGAATTACCCCCTAAGAAATCACATGTACATAAGTATTCATGCCCTTTGCTCAATAGTTTGTTGACGCACCTTTTCTAGCATGTGCAGCCTCAAGTCTTCTTGAATATGATGCCACAAGCTTGGCACACCTATCTTTGGCCAGTTTCATCCATTCTTCACATGCACATAAGTAATTAAGTATTCACAGTCTTTGCCATGAAGCTCAAAATTGAGCTCAGATGCATCCTGATTCCACTGATCATCCTAGAGATGTTCCTACAGCTTAATTGGAGTCCACCTGTGGTAAATTCAGTTGATTGGACATGATTTGGAAAGGCACACACCTGTCTATGGGCGGGATGTACTAAAGCAAAAATGTGGTAAAACCCCCGAAAACGGGGGTTTTACCGCATTTTCATATTTACTAAGACCCTACCGCAGCGTTTTCGGCGTCCAGGGTTTCGCCATCTCTGGATGGCGAAACCCTATAGAAGCCTATGGGCTTCTTTTCGCCGACCGCCGCAACCCGCCGACACCGTCGACCCCCGCCGCAGACGCCGACCCCCCTTCCCCCTGGCTTACCTTCCTCCAGGCTGCCCTGGACCCGGAAGGTAGTGTCCTCCTCCCCCTAGCAACGCAGCCGGACGTCCTTCCGGCTGCAGGGGGGAGGAGGAGGTGCCGGGGGCAGCCTGCTGCTGCTTCCCGGCATCTAGCCAGTGTGGGGACCCCGGGGAGATGACGGAGACCCCCCGCAGACCACCTAACAGGTATCGCGGGGGGCCTCCGTCACCGCATCGCGATGTTGATCGCATATGTTAGTACATATGCGATCAACATCGCTGCGGTAACCGGCGAGGGGCGGCGATGTATGTTAATACATCCCGCCCTCAATGAGGTCCCATACTTGACAGTGCATGTCTGATCACAAACCAAGCATGAAGTCAAAGGAATTGTCGTAGACATCTGAGACAGGATTGTCTCGAGGCACAAATCTGCGGAAGGGTACAGAAAAATATCTGCTGCTTTGAAAGTCCCATTGAGCACAGTGGCCTCCATCATCCGTAAATGGAAGAAGTTTGGAAACACCAGGACTTTTCCTAGAGCTGGCTGGCTGTCTAAACTGAGCAATCGAGGGAGAAGGGCCCTAGTCAGGGAGGTGACAAAGAACCCGATGGTCATTCTGTCGGAGCTACAGCAATTCCTCTGTAGAGAGAGGAGAAACTTCCAGAAGGACAACCATCTCTGCAGCAATCCACCAATCAGACCTGTATGGTAGAGTGGCCAGACGGAAGCCACTCCTTAGTAAAAAGCACATGGCAGCCCGCCTGGAGTTTGCCAAAATGCACCTAATACTCTCAGACCATGAGAAACAAAATTCTCTGATCTGATGAGACAAAGATTGAACTCTTTAAAGTGAATGCCAGGCGTCATGTATGGAGGAAACCAGTCACTGCTCATCACCAGGCCAATACCATACCTACAGTGAAGCATGGTGGTGACAGCATCATGTTGTGGGGATGTTTTTCAGCGTCAGGAACAGGGAAACTAGTCAGGATAGAGGGAAAGATGAATGCAGCAATGTACAGAGACATCCTGGATGAAAACCTGCTCCAGAGTGCTCTTGACCTCAAACTAGGGTGACAGTTCATCTTTCAGCAGGACAACGACATTGCGCACACAGCCAAGATATCAAAGGAGTAGTTTCAGGTAGAGATGAGCGGGTTCGGTTCCTCGGAAACCGAACCCCCCCGAACTTCACCCATTTTACACGGGTCCGAGGCATACTCGGATTCTCCCGTATGGCTCGGTTAACCCGAGCGCGCCTGAACGTCATCATCCCGCTGTCGGATTCTCGCGAGATTCGGATTCTATATAAGGAGCCGCGCATCGCTGCCATTTTTCACCCGTGCATTGGAAATGATAGTGAGAGGACGTGGCTGGCGTCATCTCACTTTGTTTCAGGGGGCTGCATATCTTTATTCTGGGGACCAGCAGTATTATAGGAGGAGTACAGTGCAGAGTTTTGCTGACCAGTGACCACCAGTATTATACGTTGTCTGCCTGAAAAACGCTCCATATCTGTGCTCAGTGTGCTGCATATATCTGTGCTCACACTGCTTTATTGTGGGGACTGGGGACCAGCAGTATTATATAGGAGGAGTACAGTGCAGAGTTTTGCTGACCAGTGACCACCAGTATACGTTGTCTGCCTGAAAAACGCTCCATATCTGTGCTCAGTGTGCTGCATATATCTGTACTCACACTGCTTTATTGTGGGGACTGGGGACCACCAGTATATTATATAGGAGGAGTACAGTGCAGAGTTTTGCTGACCAGTGACCACCAGTATTATACGTTGTCTGCCTGAAAAACGCTCCATATCTGTGCTCAGTGTGCTGCATATATCTGTGCTCACACTGCTTTATTGTGGGTACTGGGGACCACCAGTATATTATATAGGAGGAGTACAGTGCAGAGTTTTGCTGACCAGTGACCACCAGTATTATACGTTGTCTGCCTGAAAAACGCTCCATATCTGTGCTCACACTGCTTTATTGTGGGGACTGGGGACCACCAGTATTATATAGGAGGAGTACAGTGCAGAGTTTTGCTGACCAGTGACCACCAGTATACGTTCTCTGCCTGAAAAACGCTCCATATCTGTGCTGCATTGTAGTATATCCGCTCATCACTAGTATATAGTAGGAGTACAGTGCATAATTTTGCTGACCACCAGTATATAATATATAGGAGTACGGTACAGAAGGCCACTGCTCTACCTACCTCTGTGTCGTCAAGTATACTATCCATCCATACCTGTGGTGCATTTAAGTTTTGCACAGTTTGCTGACCACCAGTATATAATATATAGCAGTACGGTACAGTAGGCCACTGCTCTACCTACCTCTGTGTCGTCAAGTATACTATCCATCCATACCTGTGGTGCATTTAAGTTTTGCACAGTTTGCTGACCACCAGTATATAATATATAGCAGTACGGTACAGCAGGCCACTGCTCTACCTACCTCTGTGTCGTCAAGTATACTATCCATCCATACCTGTGGTGCATTTAAGTTTTGCACAGTTTGCTGACCACCAGTATATAATATATAGCATTACGGTACAGTAGGCCACTGCTCTACCTACCTCTGTGTCGTCAAGTATACTATCCATCCATACCTGTGGTGCATTTCAGTTTTGCACAGTTTGCTGACCACCAGTATATAATATACAGCAGTACGGTACAGTAGGCCACTGCTCTACCTACCTCTGTGTCGTCAAGTATACTATCCATCCATACCTGTGGTGCATTTCAGTTGTGCGCAGTACATATATAGTAGTAGGCCATTGCTATTGATACTGGCATATAATTCCACACATTAAAAAATGGAGAACAAAAATGTGGAGGGTAAAATAGGGAAAGATCAAGATCCACTTCCACCTCGTGCTGAAGCTGCTGCCACTAGTCATGGCCGAGACGATGAAATGCCATCAACGTCGTCTACCAAGGCCGATGCCCAATGTCATAGTAGAGAGCATGTAAAATCCAAAACACAAAAGTTCAGTAAAATTACCCAAAAATCAAAATTAAAAGCGTCTGAGGAGAAGCGTAAACTTGCCAATATGCCATTTACGACACGGAGTGGCAAGGAACGGCTGAGGCACTGGCCTATATTCATGGCTAGTGGTTCAGCTTCACATGAGGATGGAAGCACTCATCCTCTCGCTAGAAAAATGAAAAGACTTAAGCTGGCAAAAGCACCGCAAAGAACTGTGCGTTCTTCTAAATCACAAATCCCCAAGGAGAGTCCAATTGTGTCGGCTGCGATGCCTGACCTTCCCAACACTGGGCGGGAAGAGGTGGCGCCTTCCACCCTTTGCACGCCCCCTGCAAGTGCTGGAAGGAGCACCCGCAGTCCAGTTCCTGATAGTCAAATTGAAGATGTCACTGTTGAAGTACACCAGGATGAGGATATGGGTGTTGCTGGCGCTGAGGAGGAAATTGACAAGGAGGATTCTGATGGTGAGGTGGTTTGTTTAAGTCAGGCACCCGGGGAGACACCTGTTATCCGTGGGACGAATATGGCCATTGACATGCCTGGTCAAATTACAAAAAAAATCACCTCTTCGGTGTGGAATTATTTTAACACAAATGCAGACAACAGGTGTCAAGCCGTGTGTTGCCTTTGTCAAGCTGTAATAAGTAGGGGTAAGGACGTTAACCACCTCGGAACATCCTCCCTTATACGTCACCTGCAGCGCATTCATCATAAGTCAATGACAAGTTCAAAAACTTTGGATGACAGCGGAAGCAGTCCACTGACCACTAAATCCCTTCCTCTTGTAACCAAGCTCCTGCAAACCACACCACCAACTCCCTCAGTGTCAATTTCCTCCTTACACAGGAAAGCCAATAGTCCTGCAGGCCATGTCACTGTCAAGTCTGACGAGTCCTCTCCTGCCTGGGATTCCTCCGATGCATCCTTGAGTGTAACGCCTCCTGCTGCTGGCGCTGCTGTTGTTGCTGCTGGGAGTCGATCGTCATCCCAGAGGGAAGTCGGAAGACCACTTGTACTACTTCCAGTAAGCAATTGACAGTCCTTTGCAAGGAAGATGAAATATCACAGCAGTCATCCTGCTGCAAAGCGGATAACTCAGGCCTTGGCAGCCTGGGCGGTGCGAAACGTGTTTACGTTATCCACCGTTAATTCACAGGCAACTACAGACTTGATTGAGATACTGTGTCCCCGGTACCAAATACCATCTAGGTTCCATTTCTCTAGGCAGGCGATACCGAAAATGTACACAGACCTCAGAAAAAGAGTCACCAGTGTCCTAAAAAATGCAGTTGTACCCAATGTCCACTTAACCACGGACATGTGGACAAGTGGAGCAGGGCAGACTCAGGACTATATGACTGTGACAGCCCACTGGGTAGATGTATTGCCTCCCACAGCAAGAACAGCAGCGGCGGCACCAGTAGCAGCATCTCGCAAACACCAACTCGTTCCTAGGCAGGCTACGCTTTGTATCACCGCTTTCCAGAAGAGGCACACAGCTGACAACCTCTTACGGAAACTGAGGAACATCATCGCAGAATGGCTTACCCCAATTGGACTCTCCTGGGGATTTGTGACATCGGACAACGCCAGCAATATTGTGCGTGCATTACATCTGGGCAAATTCCAGCACGTCCCATGTTTTGCACATACATTGAATTTGGTGGTGCAGAATTATTTAAAAAACGACAGGGGCGTGCAAGAGATGCTGTCGGTGGCCCGAAGAATTGCGGGCCACTTTCGGCATTCAGCCACCGCGTGCCGAAGACTGGAGCACCAGCAAACACTCCTGAACCTGAAGCAAGAGGTGGTAACGAGGTGGAATTCAACCCTCTATATGCTTCAGAGGATGGAGGAGCAGCAAAAGGCCATTCAAGCCTATACATCTGCCTACGATATAGGCAAAGGAGGGGGAATGCACCTGACTCAAGCGCAGTGGAGAATGATTTCAACGTTGTGCAAGGTTCTGCAACCCTTTGAACTTGCCACACGTGAAGTCAGTTCAGACACTGCCAGCCTGAGTCAGGTCATTCCCCTCATCAGGCTTTTGCAGAAGAAGCTGGAGACATTGAAGGAGGAGCTAAAACAGAGCGATTCCGCTAGGCATGTGGGACTTGTGGATGGAGCCCTTAATTCGCTTAACCAGGATTCACGGGTGGTCAATCTGTTGAAATCAGAGCACTACATTTTGGCCACCGTGCTCGATCCTAGATTTAAAACCTACGTTGTATCTCTCTTTCCGGCAGACACAAGTCTGCAGAGGTTCAAAGACCTGCTGGTGAGAAAATTGTCAAGTCAAGCGGAACGTGACCCGTCAACATCTCCTCCTTCACATTCTCCCGCAACTGGGGGTGCGAGGAAAAGGCTAAGAATTCCGAGCCCACCCGCTGGCGGTGATGCAGGGCAGTCTGGAGCGAGTGCTGACATCTGGTCCGGACTGAAGGACCTGCCAACGATTACTGACATGTCGTCTACTGTCACTGCATATGATTCTCTCACCATTGAAAGAATGGTGGAGGATTATATGAGTGACCGCATCCAAGTAGGCACGTCAGACAGTCCATACGTATACTGGCAGGAAAAAGAGGCAATTTGGAGGCCCTTGCAGAAACTGGCTTTATTTTACCTAAGTTGCCCACCCTCCAGTGTGTACTCCGAAAGAGTGTTTAGTGCAGCCGCTCACCTTGTCAGCAATCGGCGTACGAGGTTACTTCCAGAAAATGTGGAGAAGATGATGTTCATCAAAATAAATTATAATCAATTCCTCCGTGGAGACATTCACCAGCAATTGCCTCCAGAAAGTACACAGGGACCTGAGATGGTGGATTCCAGTGGGGACGAATTAATAATCTGTGAGGAGGGGGATGTACACAGTGAAAGGGGTGAGGAATCGGACGATGAGGAGGAGGTGGACATCTTGCCTCTGTAGAGCCAGTTTGTGCAAGGAGAGATTGATTGCTTCTTTTTTGGAGGGGGCCCAAACCAACCAGTCATTTCAGTCACAGTTGTGTGGCAGACCCTGTCACTGAAATGATGGGTTTGTTAAAGTGTGCATGTCCTGTTTATACAACATGTGGGTGGGAGGGCCCAAGGACAATTCCATCTTGCACCTCTTTTTTCTTTCATTTTTCTTTGCATCATGTGCTGTTTGGGGACTATTTTTTTGAAGTGCCATCCTGCCTGACACTGCAGTGCCACTCCTAGATGGGCCAGGTGTTTGTGTCGGCCACTTGTGTCGCTTAGCTTAGCCATCCAGCGACCTTGGTGCACCTCTTTTTTTCTTTGCATCATGTGCTGTTTGGGGACTATTTTTTTGAAGTGCCATCCTGTCTGACACTGCAGTGCCACTCCTAGATGGGCCAGGTGTTTGTGTCGGCCACTTGGGTCGCTTAGCTTAGTCATCCAGCGACCTCGGTGCAAATTTTAGGACTAAAAATAATATTGTGAGGTGTTCAGAATAGCCTGAAAATGAGTGGAAATTAGGGTTATTGAGGTTAATAATACTATGGGATCAAAATGACCCCCAAATTCTATGATTTAAGCTGTTTTTGAGGGGTTTTTGTAAAAAACACCCGAATCCAAAACACACCCGAATCCGACAAAACATTTTCAGGGAGGTTTTGCCAAAACGCGTCCGAATCCAAAACACGGCCGCGGAACCGAATCCAAAACCAAAACCCGAAAAATTTCCGGTGCACATCACTAGTTTCAGGACAACTCTGTGAATGTCCTTGAGTGGCCCAGCCAGAGCACAGACTTGAATCCGATTGAACATCTCTGGAGAGATCGGAAAATAGCTGAGCGCCGACGCTTCCCATCCAACCTGATGGAGCTTGAGAGGTGCTGCAAAGAGGAATGGGCGAAACTGCCCAAAGAGAGGTGTGCCAAGCTTATGGCATCATATTCAAAAAGACTTGAGGCTGTAATTGCTGCCAAAAGTCCATCAACAAAGTATTGAGCAAAGGCTGTGAATACTTATGTACATGTGATTTCTTAGTTTTTTATTTTTAATAAATTAGCAAAAATCTCAAAAAAACTTTTTTCACGTCGTCATTATGAGGTATTGGGGGTAATTCAGACCTGATTGTAGATGTGATAAATTTAGCACAGATACGATCAGTCACACAGACATGCGGGGGACAACCCACCACAGGGCTAGTCCGCCCCGCGTGTCAGTCCCTGCCCAATCGTACAAGTACAAAAGCATCTCACAGCTGCGATGCTTTTGCACTTCCGAAGTAGCTCCCAGCCAGCGCAGCTCCAGCGCGCTGGCAGGGAGATACTTGTCGCTGCCCGGGTCGCAGCGGCTGCGTGTGACATCACGCAGTCGCTGCGGCCCGCCCCCCCCAATGGTCCAGGCATGCCTGCGTTGCCCGGGCCGCGCCCCCTGAACGGCGGCTAAACACCGCAGGCCCGCCCCATCCCGCCCAGCGACCGCCTCTGCCTGTCAATCAGGCAGAGGCGATCGCAGGGCTATGACAGCTGTCGGCTGTCTGCCATGCGCCGGTGCACTGCGGCAGCGGCGTATGCGCAGTTCAGACCTGATGGCTGCTGTGAGAAAATGCACAGCATCGATCAGGTCTGAATCAGCCCCATTGTGTGTAGAATTTTAAAGGAAAAAATTCATTTATTCAATTTTGGAATAAGGCTGTAACATAACAAAATGTTGAAAAAGTGAAGCGCTGTGAATACTTTCCGGATGCACTGTAAATCTGGACCTTAGTTTGCGAAGCTCAGCTCCCCAGCGATACTAGCTGGCGGTGGCGAGTAGTAATTGCTCCCTCCGCGCACGCTTTGCTGACATGTGTAATGAACTGGAAGTCTGGACACAGGCTCCCAGTACCAGATTTGTTCAAAACTTGTGAAAAAAAATAATATATATATATGTTTAGACAAAAAAATAATATTTAATATTACAATATTAAATAAGTTTTCCTGACTCCAGCCGTCCTGGAACCTATATTTTCAGGGCCCTGACCACATCTAGCAACTTGGAGTCCTCCAAGTCCCTAGTAGGCGCAAGACACTTTTCATAGGGGGATAGCGGCTCCGCAGGAGACGGGGCACAAAAGTAAAAGCTTTAGGATCAGGTGGTGTGCACTGGCTCCTCCCCCTATGACCCTCCTCCAAGCCTCAGTTAGGATACTGTGCCCGGACGAGCGTACACAATAAGGAAGGATTTTGAATCCCGGGTAAGACTCATACCAGCCACACCAATCACACTGTACAACCTGTGATCTGAACCCAGTTAACAGCATGATAACAGCGGAGCCTCTGAAAAGATGGCTCACAACAATAATAACCCGATTTTTGTAACAATAACTATGTACAAGTATTGCAGACAATCCGCACTTGGGATGGGCGCCCAGCATCCACTACGGACTACGAGAAATAGAATTATCGGTAAGTAAATTCTTATTTTCTCTGACGTCCTAAGTGGATGCTGGGGACTCCGTCAGGACCATGGGGATTATACCAAAGCTCCCTAACGGGCGGGAGAGTGCGGATGACTCTGCAGCACCGAATGAGAGAACTCCAGGTCCTCCTCAGCCAGGGTATCAAATTTGTAGAATTTTTCAACGTGTTTGCCCCTGACCAAGTAGCAGCTCGGCAAAGTTGTAAAGCCGAGACCCCTCGGGCAGCCGCCCAAGATGAGCCCACCTTCCTTGTGGAATGGGCATTTACATATTTTGGCTGTGGCAGGCCTGCCACAGAATGTGCAAGCTGAATTGTACTACACATCCAACTAGCAATCGTCTGCTTAGAAGCAAGTGCACCCAGTTTGTTGGGTGCATACAGGATAACAGCAAGTCAGTTTTCCTGACTCCAGCCGTCCTGGAAACCTATATTTTCAGGGCCCTGACAACATCTAGCAACTTGGAGTCCTCCAAGTCCCTAGTAGCCGCAGGTACCACAATAAGCTGGTTCAGGTGAAACGCTGACACCACCTTAGGGAGAAACTGGGGACGAGTCCGCAGCTCTGCCCTGTCCGAATGGACAATCAGATATGGGCTTTTGTGAGACAAAGCCGCCAATTCTGACACTCGCCTGGCCAAGGCCAGGGCCAACAGCATGGTCACTTTCCATGTGAGATATTTCAAATCCACAGATTTGAGCGGTTTAAACCAATGTGATTTGAGGAATCCCAGAACTACGTTGAGATCCCACAGTGCCACTGGAGGCACAAGACATGGTACTTGCTGAAGCAAGTCCCTTCTTAGCGGCAGAGGCCATGAGTCCTCTGTGAGCATTTCTTGAAGTTCCGGGTACCAAGTCCTTCTTGGCCAATCCGGAGCAACGAGTATAGTTCTTACTCCTCTACGTCTTATAATTCGCAGTACCTTGGGTATGAGAAGCAGAGGAGGGAACACATACACCGACTGGTACACCCACGGTGTTACCAGAACGTCCACAGCTATTGCCTGAGGGTCTCTTGACCTGGCGCAATACCTGTCCAGTTTTTTGTTCAGGCGGGACGCCATCATGTCCACCTTTGGTCTTTCCCAACGGTTCACAATCATGTGGAAGACTTCCCGATGAAGTCCCCACTTTCCCGGGTGGAGGTCGTGCCTGCTGAGGAAGTTTGCTTCCCAGTTTTCCACTCCCGGAATGAACACTGCTGACAGTGCTATCACATGATTTTCCGCCCAGCGAAGAATCCTTGCAGTTTCTGCCATTGCCCTCCTGCTTCTTGTGCCGCCCTGTCTGTTTACGTGGGCGACTGCCGTGATGTTGTCCCACTGGATCAATACCGGCTGACCTTGAAGCAGAGGTCTTGCTAAGCTTAGAGCATTGTAAATTGTCCTTAGCTCCAGTATATTTATGTGGAGAGAAGTCTCCAGACTTGATCACACTCCCTGGAAATTTTTTCCCTGTGTAACTGCTCCCCAGCCTCTCAGGCTGGCATCCGTGGTTACCAGGACCCAGTCCTGAATGCCGAATCTGCGGCCCTTTAGTAGATGAGCACTCTGCAGCCACCGCAGAAGAAACACCCTTGTCCTTGGAGACAGGGTTATCCGCTGATGCATCTGAAGATGCGATCCGGACCATTTTTCCAGCAGATCCCACTGAAAAGTTCTTGCGTGAAATCTGCCGAATGGAATCGCTTCGTAAGAAGCCACCATTTTCCCCAGGACCCTTGTGCAATGATGCACTGACACTTTTCCTGGTTTTAGGAGGTTCCTGACTAGCTCGGATAACTCCCTGGCTTTCTTCTCCGGGAGAAACACCCTTTTCTGGACTGTGTCCAGAATCATCCCTAGGAACAGTAGACGTGTCGTCGGAAACAGCTGCGATTTTGGAATATTTAGAATCCACCCGTGCTGTCGTAGAACTACTTGAGATAGTGCTACTCCGACCTCCAACTGTTCTCTGGACCTTGCCCTTATCAGGCGATCGTCCATTTTCTTTGAAGAAGAATCATCATTTCGGCCATTACCTTGGTAAAGACCCGGGGTGCCGTGGACAATCCAAACGGCAGCGTCTGAAACTGATAGTGACAGTTCTGTACCACGAACCTGAGGTACCCTTGGTGAGAAGGGCAAATTGGGACATGGAGGTAAGCATCCCTGATGTCCAGGGACACCATATAGTCCCCTTCTTCCTGGTTCGCCATCACTGCTCTGAGTGACTCCATCTTGATTTGAACCTTTGTATGTAAGTGTTCAAATATTTCAGATTTAGAATAGGTCTCACCGAGCCATCTGGCTTCAGTACCACAATATAGTGTGGAATAATACCCCTTTCCTTGTTGTAGGAGGGGTACTTTGATTATCACCTGCTGGGAATACAGCTTGTGAATTGTTTCCAATACTGCCTCCCTGTCGGAGGGAGACGTTGGTAAAGCAAACTTCAGGAACCTGCGAGGGGGAGACGTCTCGAATTTCCAATCTGTACCCCTGGGATACTACTTGTAGGATCCAGGGGTCCACTTGCGAGTGAGCCCACTGCGTGCTGAAACTCTTGAGACGACCCCCCACCGCACCTGTTTGTACGGCCCCAGCGTCATGCTGAGGACTTGGCAGAAGCGGTGGAGGGCTTCTGTTCCTGGGAATTGGCTGCCTGCTGCAGTCTTCTTCCCTTTCCTCTATCCCTGGGCAGATATGACTGGCCTTTTGCCCGCTTGCCCTTATGGGGACGAAAGGACTGAGGCTGAAAAGACGATGTCTTTTTCTGCTGAGATGTGACTTGGGGTAAAAAAAGGTGTATTTTCCAGCTGTTGCCGTGGCCACCAGGTCCGATGGACCGACCCCAAATAACTCCTCCCCTTTATACGGCAATACTTCCATGTGCCGTTTGGAATCTGCATCACCTGACCACTGTCGTGTCCATAAACATCTTCTGGCAGATATGGACATCGCACTTACTCTTGATGCCAGAGTGCAAATATCCCTCTGTGCATCTCGCATATATAGAAATGCATCCTTTAAATGCTCTATAGTCAATAAAATACTGTCCCTGTCTGCAAGGGGGTCGGCGGCGCGGCTCCGGTGACCCATCCAGGCTGTACCTGTGATCGTCCCTCTGGAGCTAGTGTCCAGTAGCCTAAGAAGCCAATCCATCCTGCACGCAGGTGAGTTCATAATATTATATTATACATTACATATATATTATATTATATAATAAGAATATTATACTTATTAGTATTATAAACATAATTTTTATGTATCTGATACATAATTACAGCGCGCAGTGGGCTCACTCGCAGGTAGATCCCTGGATCCTGCAGATAATATCTCAGGGGTACAGGTTGGAATTAGAGACAGATCCACCTCGCCGTTTCCTGAAGTCTGCTTTACCAACGTCCCCCTCCGAAAGGGAGACGGTTTTGGAAGCCATTCACAAGCTGTACTCTCAGCAGGTGATAGTCAAGGTACCTCTTCTACAACAAGGGAAGGGGTATTATTCCACTCCTTTTGTGGTACCGAAGCCGGATGGCTCGGTAAGGCCTATTCTAAATCTGAAGTCCTTGAACCTGTACATAAAGAAGTTCAAGTTCAAGATGGAGTCACTCAGAGCAGTGATAGCGAACCTGGAAGAGGGGGACTTTATGGTATCCTTGGACATCAAGGATGCGTATCTCCACGTTCCAATTTACCCCTCACACCAGGGGTACCTCAGGTTCGTTGTACAAAACTGTCACTATCAGTTTCAGACGCTGCCGTTCGGATTGTCCACGGCACCTCGGGTCTTTACAAAGGTAATGGCCGAGATGATGATTCTTCTTCGAAGAAAAGGCATATTAATTATCCCATACTTGGACGATCTCCTAATAAGGGCAAGGTCCAGAGAACAGCTAGAGATGGGATTAGCACTGTCGCAAGAAGTGCTAAAACAGCACGGGTGGATTCTGAATATTCCAAAATCCCAGTTAATGCCGACAACTCGTCTGCTGTTCCTAGGGATGATTCTGGACACGGTTCAGAAAAAGGTTTTTCTCCCGGAGGAAAAAGCCAAGGAGTTATCCGAGCTTGTCAGGAACCTCCTAAAACCAGGAAAGGTGTCTGTACATCAATGCATGAATAGCGGCTCCGCAGGAGACAGGGCACAAAAAGTAAAGCTTTTCCAGATCAGGTGGTGTGCACTGGCTCCTCCCCCTATGACCCTCCTCCAGACTCCAGTTAGGTACTGTGCCCGGACGAGCGTACACAATAAGGGAGGATTTTGAATCCCGGGTAAGACTCATACCAGCCACACCAATCACACCGTACAACTTGTGATCTAAACCCAGTTAACAGTATGATAACAGCGGAGCCTCTGAAAGATGGCTTCCTTCAACAATAACCCGAATTAGTTAACAATAACTATGTACAATTATTGCAGATAATCCGCACTTGGGATGGGCGCCCAGCATCCACTACGGACTCCGAGAAATAGATTTATCGGTAAGTAAAATCTTATTTTCTCTATCGTCCTAGTGGATGCTGGGGTTCCTGAAAGGACCATGGGGATTATACCAAAGCTCCCAAACGGGCGGGAGAGTGCGGATGACTCTGCAGCACCGAATGAGAGAACTCCAGGTCCTCCTTAGCCAGAGTATCAAATTTGTAAAATTTTACAAACGTGTTCTCCCCTGACCACGTAGCTGCTCGGCAAAGTTGTAATGCCGAGACCCCTCGGGCAGCCGCCCAAGATGAGCCCACCTTCCTTGTGGAGTGGGCCTTTACAGATTTAGGCTGTGGCAGGCCTGCCACAGAATGTGCAAGTTGGATTGTGCTACAGATCCAACGAGCAATCGTCTGCTTAGACGCAGGAGCACCCATCTTGTTGGGTGCATACAATATAAACAACGAGTCAGATTTTCTGACTCCAGCTGTCCTTGCAATATATATTTTTAATGCTCTGACAACGTCCAGTAACTTGGAGTCCTCCAAGTCACTTGTAGCCGCAGGCACTACAATAGGCTGGTTCAGATGAAATGCTGACACCACCTTAGGGAGAAAATGCGGACGAGTCCGCAGTTCTGCCCTGTCCGAATGGAAAATCAGATATGGGCTTTTGTAAGATAAAGCTGCCAGTTCTGACACTCTCCTGGCCGAAGCCAGGGCTAGAAGCATGGTCACTTTCCATGTGAGATATTTCAAATCCACCTTCTTTAGTGGTTCAAACCAATGAGATTTTAGAAAGTCCAAAACCACATTGAGATCCCACGGTGCCACTGGAGGCACCACAGGAGGCTGTATATGTAGCACTCCCTTAACAAAGGTCTGGACTTCAGGGACTGAAGCCAATTCTTTTTGAAAGAAAATCGACAGGGCCGAAATTTGAACCTTAATAGATCCCAATTTGAGACCCATAGACAATCCTGATTGCAGGAAATGTAGGAATCGACCCAGTTGAAATTCCTCCGTCGGAGCACTCCGATCTTCGCACCACGCAACATATTTTCGCCAAATTCGGTGATAATGTTGCACGGTTACTTCCTTCCTTGCTTTAATCAAAGTAGGAATGACTTCTTCCGGCATGCCTTTTTCCTTTAGGATCCGGCGTTCAACCGCCATGCCGTCAAACGCAGCCGCGGTAAGTCTTGAAACAGACAGGGACCCTGCTGAAGCAAGTCCCTCCTTAGAGGTAGAGGCCACGGATCTTCCGTGATCATCTCTTGAAGTTCCGGGTACCAAGTCCTTCTTGGCCAATCCGGAACCACTAGTATCGTCCTTACGCCTCTTTGCCGTATAATTCTCAATACTTTTGGTATGAGAGGCAGAGGAGGAAACACATACACCGACTGGTACACCCAAGGCGTTACCAGCGCGTCCACAGCTATTGCCTGCGGATCTCTTGACCTGGCGCAATACCTGTCCAGTTTTTTGTTGAGGCGAGACGCCATCATGTCCACCATTGGTCTTTCCCAACGGGTTACCAGCAAGTGGAAGACTTCTGGATGAAGTCCCCACTCTCCCGGGTGAAGATCGTGTCTGCTGAGGAAGTCTGCTTCCCAGTTGTCCACTCCCGGGATGAACACTGCTGACAGTGCTATCACGTGATTCTCCGCCCAGCGAAGGATCCTGGCAGCTTCTGCCATTGCACTCCTGCTTCTTGTGCCGCCCTGTCTGTTCACATGGGCGACTGCCGTGATGTTGTCCGACTGGATCAGCACCGGTTTTCCCTGAAGCAGAGGTTCTGCCTGGCTTAGAGCATTGTATATTGCTCTTAGTTCCAGAATGTTTATGTGAAGAGACGTTTCCAGGCTCGTCCATACTCCCTGGAAGTTTCTTCCTTGTGGATATAATTTATATTATATATTATTCCCATAAGTATCAGGTACATAAACAGAAGCTCTAGTAGAGTAAATACAGGCTGGAGTACACCGGATTGTGCACAGTATCAGGTATATAAACAGAAGCTCTAGTAGAGTAAATACAGGCTGGAGTACACCGGATTGTGCACAGTATCAGGTACATAAACAGAAGCTCTAGTAGAGTAAATACAGGCTGGAGTACACCGGATTGTGCACAGTATCAGGTACATAAACAGAAGCTCTAGTAGAGTAAATACAGGCTGGAGTACACCGGATTGTGCACAGTATCAGGTACATAAATAGAAGCTCTAGTAGAGTAAATACAGGCTGGAGTACACCGGATTGTGCACAGTATCCGGTATATAAACAGAAGCTCTAGTAGAGTAAATACAGGCTGGAGTACACCGGATTGTGCACAGTATCAGGTATATAAACAGAAGCTCTAGTAGAGTAAATACAGGCTGGAGTACACCGGATTGTGCACAGTATCAGGTACATAAACAGAAGCTCTAGTAGAGTAAATACAGGCTGGAGTACACCGGATTGTGCACAGTATCAGGTACATAAACAGAAGCTCTAGTAGAGTAAATACAGGCTGGAGTACTCCGGATTGTGCACAGTATCAGGTATATAAACAGAAGCTCTAGTAGAGTAAATACAGGCTGGAGTACTCCGGATTGTGCACAGTATCAGGTATATAAACAGAAGCTCTAGTAGAGTAAATACAGGCTGGAGTACTCCGGATTGTGCACAGTATCAGGTATATAAACAGAAGCTCTAGTAGAGTAAATACAGGCTGGAGTACTCCGGATTGTGCACAGTATCAGGTACATAAATAGAAGCTCCAGTAGAGTAAATACAGGCTGGAGTACACCGGATTGTGCACAGTATCAGGTACATAAACAGAAGCTCTAGTAGAGTAAATACAGGCTGGAGTACACCGGATTGTGCACAGTATCAGGTACATAAACAGAAGCTCTAGTAGAGTATATACAGGCTG